>NC_089875.1:45887749-46140249 GCF_040182565.1 Anser cygnoides | reverse complement strand
CAAGCATGCCCTTATGCAATGGCTTTTCTGTTTGTGACTGGTATAAAGTCTCCTTTCCAAGCAAAGCTACACCAAGGGTCATATTTGGCATGAGAGAACTTGTTCCAGTCAAATTGCATTATTACAGTACATCAAACTACTTTGAGATCTTTTAATCTATAAGGTACTGTATATACCTCAAGTATCGTATTACTACTGGCTTGCTTCCCTCTTCACTCCACTCTGTCTATCATGCTCTGTCCTCTCTCTAATAGACTGTTCCAGATATATGCTAGACACCATGTTTTTCCTGTACTCCGCACTGCTGAGAAATAGCATTAGCTATTGTTGCCATAATGCACTAGATTTCTGTGTTACTGGAGAAGAAGCAGTGGTTGAAGAGACAGACCACTGTTTTTCATTAAGCTATTTTTAATACCTGTTTTAGTTTAAGAGTGGCAGGCCAAGTATCTGCATTCAACCACAAATAAAACTGTGTTTAAATAAGATTAAGGCTGTAAATTAAATTTCAGATCTTAAATTCTCTTGGTGCATTACAAAACACAAGAGAAAAGAGAAGGCTAAGCTAAATATCCCAAACTGGCTGAAAACTCAGCCTTCTTTAGAAATAATCTGACTTCTTAGGGAGCTTTTTTTTTTTTTTTTTTTTTTTTTAATAAAAAGATGCACATTTCAGCTAAAAAAAATGTATTTACAAGATGAAAATTCAAACAAATAATAAAAGCATACCTTGAAATAGCTGAACAGTTTTGTCACAAAACCCAAAATTGTGATTTTGAAATGTTCATTTTAATGCTTTTTGGGAACTGTAATTTTGAAACTTGATGACTTCCTTTATTATTGTTACTTTTTTTTTTTGGTGGTGCTGGGTTCTCCAGGCTTACTACACATGCAGGATATAACAATCTCCCCTTTACAAAAGATGCAGAGATACCTCACAGGAGTTATAGGCATCTTGGATAATGTGGTTCCCTGGAAAGTTCCACACAAAGAAACAACTTTTTGTTTTGGGTTGTTGCTTTTGTTTTGTTCTCATTGAAAATCACTTTTTTTTTTTTTTGAAAAGCAAATGCTTTTCATAAAAAACATCTTTTCATTCAAATACCTGGTTTTCAATCAGGCAGTCACAATGAAACATAACAAGATATGAAAAAATTGTTATCACCACTTAAACAGTGAGTTACCTTGTTCCATTGTTTTCCAGTGAGATTCAATGTTATTTAAATGCTATTTAAACTTACCATTTTTACCGTCCTTCAGTGAGTAAAGACAGCTTATCAAAATGGAAGAACTTTTATTGTCCTCTATTTTGATGACTGCTTAAATGTAGCTTTTGTTGGACTATAATGCATTATAAATACATAAAGTCCTCAAATCTTTATGTTTCAAACCATTATCTGAATCCATTTGGACATGTCCCTGTTTTGCAACACACATTTGGAACCAAAACCAAGAGGCTTTCTCTTCCTACCAGAAGGAAGTAGGGGTTCTTGTCTTTTCTGGAAGAGCTGGTGATATTACGCAAGCAAATAAGGTAACTGAATAGATGACTTCGTTACTTTTTCCTCTCTCCTCATCAGGCTTCCAGTGGCATTCCCCTTCTGACTGCAGTGGTTTCATTATGTGCATTGGTGTGAATGAAAAGAGGCTTTGTCCCCACTGAAACCAAACCAGCCTGTCCTATGGTCATTTGCTATTAAAACACTGAGCAGTTTAGTTCAAGGAATGAACTATGGTATATGTGACTACTTTAGAAGTCATGGTTTCATCCCTCCTCACTTTTTCACCCTAGGCTCCATGTGCACTGAGGCAGCCATAAAGCTAATATGTAGTTAGGTTCCTTTAGCACAGTATCTTCTATAATATTCTGTCCCCTGTGATGAGCAGAAAGGATTTTTTTGTTGTTGTTCAGGAGGGCACGTAATACCCTTGAATTGTTTCCCAGTGCACCTAGTTAGAGCAGTGCATCAGACTGATTGGTGTTTCATCTGGGAGCAGAGGAGTATAAAGTCAAGTTAAATCCACTTGGGCCCCCAGAAGCTGAGATACAGTTTTGGCAAGAAAGTAGAAATCAGTTCAAGGTTGCAAGACCTGTTCAGGTTCAAATAATAGGTTGAGGGTCTGTAGTGCTCCCCTTCAGTCACTAGGCCAAATCTTCAGATCTGTATTGAGGAAAACTTCCACTGATGTACAGGGTGGATCCTGTCTGATTATGTTTCCCTGTCATTTAATAAATCCACCCACAGACTCCATTACAATGCAGACTGCTAACAGAGGCAGGGGTGTGATTAGCTGTAGAGGTTCATGTCCGTCACACTTTGTCATCATACAGTTCACCCTGCTTTCACAGAAGCACCGTGCCCAGTTAGTCTGGCTGGCAAGGAGGTGGGGACCCTTTCTGCTTCTTTACTTACATAACTGGTTTGGGGAGAAGATATATAAGTACTTTGATTTTGGACATTTCCTGTCTGTTTTTTCCAAATCTCTGACTCCATAGCTAAAGCCATAATCTTGATAGCCCTTACAGGCCTGAAAAAGGTAAAGAAAGAGTTGTTATTCTCATTGCTCTCCTGTTTGGCTGAATAAAGGCCAAGTCCCACCTGGCTTAAGAGACTTATGATCTTAGTGTTCTTGCAGTTTCTAATCAGGTTTAAAAAAACAGTTTAAAATCATTTTTAGGGCATTATTTTTAGTGCCTTTGAGTTGATTCAACAGGGAAGCAGCAAAGCCAAAAATATCAGTATAAATGTCAGTGGTTTGAAAGGTCACTTTTCTCTTTCTCTACCAACATCCCAAATATGAAACAGTGACTTCTAATGTAGTCACACATCCTGTAGTTCATCCCTTAAACTAAACATTTCATTATAATAATAGCAAATGACTGTAGGAGGATATGCTTTAGTTTTAGCAGGCATGAAGCATCTTTTTACTCAGACAAGTGTACATAGGAGTGACTCCACTGTAGCCAGATGGGCAATGCCACTGGGAGCATGATGAGGAGAGAAGAGAATCAGGAATCAGGCCTAGATTCCCCTCCCCCCCCGCAAACTGGGACATTAGTGGTACAGGACTGTTGATGTTTTTATTCCCTGTCTTGGAAACACAGTGCCCGCTCATTTCATTTAGTAGCTAGTATGTGATATATCTGTCTGCCAGATCATTGATAAAAGGATGGTCTACCCCAATACTGCTGCTATTGCATAGCTGGAATTCCTCTCAACATTAATGGATGTGCTGTCAGCAGAAGAGCTCAGATAGTCCATTTGCATTGCCAGCTGAAAGAGTGAACAAAGCTTAGTATTTTCTCATTGTTGCTTTGCTGTACAACTTTATTCTCTGTAGACGAGGTGATGTATTTTGGTACATTGAAGTCTTATTCAGGAGTATTGAATATTCAGGAACAGACGTATTTTTTAGAAGACTTTGTTAATGGCGTTGTGATTTTCTTTAAAGTCTTTAATCCTGTTAACAACACCACATAGTTGCTGCTAACATCAGCATGAGTGGAGGTAACTGGGTCAGAACTTGTTGTGTCCTGTCTGGTCCCATGTTTCTAGGGTGACTCAAGGTTAACAATAGTCAATAATTCTCACCATACTAGTGGCAAGGAGACAAAGAAGAATGGAAGATTGTTATGTTAGTTGTATGTGATTTATCCAGCACATGGGATATGTAGAAAACTTTGCAAATCTGCAAAGGAGAATATGGTGTGATGAGGTGCCATGTAAGTGTCTAGTTGTGCAGAGACTCACTATTGCTCCTGAGTCTCTAATCATCAGGGGATGGTGCTTGACTTTAGCTTCATGGATTTCATGTAGTGACAAGCATCTAAGAAGGCTTTGTGATGTTTATGGTTTGTTGTGTCTGCTGACAATGCAGCGTATATAATATCACATAAGTAACAATAGTGCTAGCCTCAAAGATGTTGTGGTGCAGTTACCTTTTCAATATGCTTTTCAAAATGAGCCTGTGTCGCTTTTGTATGGAACATCCCTTGCCTAGGATCTTTTTTTCCCCATTACAATTGTGTAAGAAAATTTGTGGGTCAGAGTACTACCTTTAAGCTTAATTTGTTGTTTTTCGTATCTATCTTTATTGGAATGTTATGCAGTTTTTTCATTGTCTTTGTTATCTCTAGCATAATTAATTATCCTCACCATTGGTTAAACAAACAGAATATACTGTTCTGTTTCCAGTCCTTTCTTTGCTGTCTGTTTTCTCTTCTGTGAATAGCTGATCTTGAATCATAGAATCATAGGATCATAGGATGGCTTGGGTTGGGAGGGACCTTAAAGATCATCTAACTCCACCCCCCTGCCATAGGCAGAGATTCCACCCACGTCTTCACTGTGAATTTCTCCATTTTTGCCCAGGCATCATTCTTCAATCTCAAATGCTGCTGTTTTAGGCTTCTCCTCCAAAGCAGACTTCTCATCTTTCTATTCTTCTACTTTCTCTTTTTGACTATCGCAACTGAAGACAGGAGTGGATACCATGGAATAAAGGCTGTAGGTCATGCTATGAGTTTGCAGTCAAAAACAAGTTGATAGGTCTTACAAGCAACCACCTGAACAGTGCAGTGCAATGGATAGGAGAGATACTTTGACTCCTAGATGGAATAAACATAGAAAAGTGTCATTACCTATCTAGGTAGGATGTCAGAGACCATTTCAGGAGTACCTTATTCAGTTGTGGTATCCATACTGCAGGATACTGAAGGATGCCAAACTGGGGGAGAAACTAGGTGTTTGATCCTGAAGCTAGTGGAGTATGTGCTTATTGTTATAGCATTATCCACAATCATCATTATCCATAATCAAGGCTGTAAGGGTTTTTGTTTGTTGCTTGTTTGTTTTAGGAAGGAATCTTCTGTTTTTCAAATAAAACTCACTGTAGTGTCAGAACATCAACACTGTTAGTCTGAATGACCAGTGTTACTACATTCTTGGCCTATATTCTGTGCCAATTTTACTTCCTCAGGATGTCACTGGGGAGACGTGAGCAGCCTACAAAGCATTGTATGCGAAAGCATCTGACGTCAGCTACTGCACAGAGATGGCGTGGCTTGATTGCTTACATTCGTGGCAGCTAGCCAGCGACTCTGGGTATCTAACCCTGACTCTGCTTCTGGGAGGGCTGCTGTAGTCTGGACAGATCAGTGCCAACAGAAGCAAAGGTTTCAGCAGAGATATGCTTGAGATAGTGTCTTGTTCAGGTCAATTGAATACAATCAGGAGCTTTACAGACTAATATAGTATAAGAGGTGGAAATCAAGAAAAATATGCACTGACCAGTGGAAATGGTAGCATTTTAGTAAAAGAAAAGACACAACCTAACTTCTTTTTCTCAGTTTCAATTTTGCATCTAGACTTCCCGCCTTTTGTTATGTTTTTTGTTTTCTTTGTTCCAATCATGTAAATCATGCCATGGGGTTTTCACCCTTTTTCATTTCAACTGATTGGAAACTTCAGAGATTCCTCCCTGTCTTTCTGCAAACTGTACCTGCCATTGTATGGTTGCAATAAATATGTATGTAGAACACAGGCAAGCAAAAAGGATAACCATGACTTTGGTGTAAAAGAGAGCCTATATAAAAACTCACCCCTGTGTTATCCCTATTTAAATGAGCCTACACGCATGAGGCAAAATTTCTAGTACGTGCCAGTTACTGTGGGATTGTGCCATAGTTATTCACAACAGTGACCCGTGGCAAACAGGTTTGTAAACACACAGGCTTGTCCACTCCACATTAGCATGTGTTTGTTTCTCCTGATGGATGAAAACAGTCCCACTAAAGGCCCTTTTGGACTTCATTAATTATGCCAATGGTTGATTGGTTTGGCCCAGAGTGCTTTGTAGACAGATTTAATCAGCAATAGCTCCAGTTGCAACAGCTTCACAGCCTCCTGGGAGCATCATGCATTGTGCTTCATTTTGCATTATTTTCAAGCCATCAAGTAACCTTTAACCTTCACAAAGTAAAAAGAAAACAAAGCATATAATATGTAGAAAGAACAGAAGAACTTTCTTCACATAAGCTATAATAAAAACGTTTCCTTATTAGGTGACTGAATGCCAACATTGCTGTTTCCTGTGATGCTGGTTATCTGGAAAAGTTAAATATTTAGAATCTGTTTTATTTGAACAGTTCTGCCAAAACAAATCCTTTGGATTTTCTCTGTTTGTCATATAGAGCTCCAAAATAAATGAGGCCTGAGGTAGATGTGCATGAGTGTGTGTGTGTGGAATAGTTCTGAAAGGGATGGCAATATTTGTGGGAAACATACTAAGCAAACATTCCAAAAAATAACACTTTCTGAAACTTTTTATTCTCACACACAATAAATTGTTGAGAAGTATTTGTGTAAGGCTTTTTCCATTGATATGGATCATTTTTGTGGTAAATTGAACACTTAAAACTAATCATTTTCTGAGCACCTAAAGTAACCATAAGACACTGTTTTGTAAAGGATTAAGGATCATTAGTCACACTTTAAAATTTTAATTTTACTTGTTCAAAAAAACCTTTGACTTTGCTACTATATGTCATTTAAGAAGCCTTTAAAATTGATCCGTGTATACAACTTTTCTGTTGGTGATCCCTCCTGTGTACAGTGGAATGACTTCAGCTTACAGGACCAGAAATCATGACCTGGGATTTTCAATATGCTAGGGGGTTTTCTATCCTTCAAAAGCATAAGGGTGTTTCACAATCACACTATATTTAACATTATGTAAACTTCAGAGAACTATTTCATTTTGAAAACAGAGATGAAAGTGAGGTGGAATTAGCATTTTTATCTTTAATTCACATTCCCCTTGTTTTTCTCCAAAGTTTGAAGGTAGAGCCAAGCCAAAGATTTGGCTTTCTTCTTGAAACCAAAACACAAAGCTGAGTTTTTTAACCATAGCCATATGAGGAGAAAAAAAAATAAAAGCTACATAAAACTATATTAAAAAGTTTCTGGAGCTGAAAGAAATACTATTAGTATTATTGGCTTTTACTCTTCCTTGGCTCATCCTCTTGCACATAAAATTTGGCCAAAATAAGTTAGCAGTCTTCTATCAGAATCCTGTGCCTCTCCGGCTATGAATACTGACTTCCTACATGCTACAGTGTGCTTTAGATATAATGTGCTGAGAGTCAAAGCAAGACCTGTACAGCATTTTGTTTAACATGAGATTCAGATTTTTGTGAGGTTAAAGCAAGGCAGTTACCTTTAGAATAGGGTTCATGTACACATTATTCGTCTAATCTCATGCTGAGGATAAGAGTTAATGCATTCTGGGAGTAGCATGACTCAACAGATGATAGCACTTTACAGAATTTGCTTCTGGGTCTATTCAAGGACTTTTCATTGCACAGCACAGTTCCTTTAATTAGAGACATGAGCTGTAAATATGCATGCTAATTTTCCACCTGCTTCCTGACATCTCTTTGACAAAGTGAAGAGCAAGTCAGAATAAGAGTGGCCAGTTTTCGATTCATTTGTCATTTTAAGGGTGTAAATATATTCACAATATTCGTACAATTTTTAAATGCTGGGATGAAGTAGGTTTGAAGGGTATGTACCTGAGAGACCCAGGGTTGGAATCATTCTACTTAGCCACAGAAGAGGCAGTGGGAATGATAGTAGCATAAACTTTCGCTTTATGGCTGTTAGAGTAGCACTCCCTGAAACACTCACAAGAAGTTAGAATTCCCTTTGGAACAGTTTGTTTAATCTCTGCTCAGTGTCAGAGTGCCCAAATCCTTACCATTTTGTAATGACCATCCAATCTGCTATAAACAGGCAGAGGTGCATATTATATTTACCATTTTTGTAAGATACACTGAGGTATGCAGAGGAGAACTACTAAATGCAAAATAATATCTTATTTTTGAATATACTTGAATACTTCTTATGTGTCCATCTCAGACCACATTGCCATAAAACAGCCAAATGTCCTCCCAGCTCCTCCTGGCTTCTGTGGCAGTGACTAGGATTCATGTCCCTGAAGCCTGTGATTCTTGCAGTGAAATCTGAGAATATAATGATCAAAAGTCCCACTGTACTTTGTCACTGAACCTTCTTCCACTGCCTATGAAATGAGACAGTATGGGGGGGACACACAGGCAGGCTGCAGAGTACATGAGAAGGTTGCAGAGGGTGCCCTGTTTTCATAAAGAGCCTGCACAGGACAAGCCCCATGAATGGGGGCTCTAGGGAGGTCTAGCTCAGGTTAGGGTTATGCTCCTTTCTTTTTGTGGAGAAACCTTGCCAGAGAAATACTGACTTTTCTCATGCCTTTCCAGGATTTGCCTGAGTAATTGGGTGCCTTGGGAGTACAGGGGGAGATAACTTCTGTCATGTACCACTGCATGACAGAACATGATTTAAGATGATTGCTTCATTCTTATGTTGATGCTGTTTACATCTTGAGTAAGTATTTCGTAGAGCCATAGAATGGTTTGAGTAGGAAAGGACCCTTAAAGATCACCTTGTTCCACTCCCCCTGCCATGGGACACCTCCCACTAGGCCAGGTTGCCCAAATCCCCATCCACCCTATCCTTGAATACTTCCAGAGATGGGGCATGCACAGCTTCTCTGGGCAGCCTGTGCCTGTGCCTCACCGCCCTCATAGTAAAGAATTTCTGAATATCTGATCTAAACCTACCCTCTTTTAGTATAAACCCATTACTCCTTGTCCTATGTCCTTCTTATACTGGGGTCCATGTCCTTCTTATGCTGAAGGCCACAGAGCTGAATGCAGTACTCCAAGTTTGGTCTCATGAGAGCAAAGCAGAGGGGGAGAATCACCTCCCTCGACCTGCTGTCCGCACTCCTCTTGATGCAGCCCAGGATACAGTTGGCTTTCTGGGCTGCAAGCACACATTGCTGGTTCATGTTAAGCTTCTCATCAGCTAACAGCCCCAGGCCCCTCTCCTCAAAGCTGCTCTCAATCCATTTTCCACCCAGCCTTTATTTGTGCTTGGGATTGCCTCAACCCAGGTGCATGACCTTGCACTTGGTCTTGTTGAACTCCATGAGGTTCACATGGCCCCACCTCTCAAGCCTGTCCAAGTGCCTCTGGATGGCATCTCTTCCCTCCAGCACATCAACAACACTGCACAGCTTGGTGTCATTGGCAAACTTGCTGAGGGTGCGCTTGATCCCACTGTCTATGTCACTGACAAATATATTAAACAACACTGGCCCCAGTACCAACTTCTGAAGAATGTTACTTGTCACTGGTCTTCACTTTGATATCAAATTGTTGACTGCAACGATCTGAGTGTGACAATCCTTCCAATTCCTTACCCACCAAGTGGTCCATTCATCAAATCCATGCCTCTCCGATTTAGAGGCAAGGATGTTGTGTGGGACAGTGTCAAATGCTTTTCACATGTGCAGGTAGATGACATAGTTGCTCCAGGGTAACTGTCCATAATATGTCCAGGGTAATTGTCTGTAAGGGAGCTGGAAATAAGCTGATACTTAGAAAACAGAGCATAGATGGAGCACAGCCATCTCAGGCAGGAGTTGGGCAATAAGGCTAATAGGGCTGGAAAACACTGCACAGTGCCAACAGCATCAGCAGTGTGGATCAATGGCAGCAATCTGACAAACTGCAGGCAGCAATGCCACTGGAAACCTCTGAAATTAGAACTATTTAGGTGCCTAAGGTCTAGTACCCAAAGTCATATCCAGGCACTGATGTAAGCTTCTCAGTTTCCCAAATGGTGAACAGAAATCACTCCTGTTTCACTGAGGGGAAGCATTTGATAGATAAATATTCCTGTAAGCTGCTGGCTTTTTCAAGTGCCAAAACATGAATTTAGGCAACCCAGTTTACACATTTTGTCTTGTAATTTTTAATAGAGCTATTCAAACAAGTGCTTACTCTCAGCACACCTGGCAAAGACTTTTGTTTTCACAGCTCTATGGAAAAAGTGAACCAGCTTTGTTTTCACCTCAAATATTTCTTAAAAAATGAGAGATTTTTCCACTGGCAGAAAAATAACATTTGCTGGTCAATATACTCATAAAGGAAGAATGGTAGCTTTGCGCAATTTTGTTTAATGAATGAGCCTTCAGATTTCTATAGTGGACTGGCCAGCTAGCCACTGTGTTTTTGAGAAGTCAGTGATTTTCATGTGCTGTAATTTTGGGTGGTGGCTTTTTGGTTTGTTTGGTTTTGCAGTTTGAAGGCTATGGTGCTGCTGTGCTTTGACAGTGTGATGCAGTCATACCTAACAATAATAGGAACTGATATTTCCCTTATGTCTCAGCTTAGAGGAAAATCAGGTTTCACCCTAGTTTGCAAATGCTGCTTTCAGTTATGTCTTTGCAGAATAGGGCAGTCTTTTGTGCCATGTCTCCCTTCATGTTGGGGAAGCCAAGTCATCAAAGTCAAGCAGAAGCAGTTGGAGATGATAATCCATTCTCTGTGCAGTCTTCTAATTTAGTGTACATCCTCAACTCATTAAGCAAAAGGGGCTTAGGGAACTTACCTCCTAACCTGGTGTCACGTGAATAGCCATTGGCTTAAGAGTTTTTTTGTTTGTTTGTTTTTTTTTTGATTTGTGTTAAGGATGCTCTCAAAAATCCAGTGTGGAGTGTAAGGTATAAAAAATCCTTGGCTTAAGTCTGTCTAAAGCAATCTACTTTGCAAAGATTTGCTATTATTTTTACACTCTGCTGTTAAAGCTTTAAGAAAAATGTGCTACTCTTGGTTCACTGCTCTCTCACGTTTCATAGATGGTATAATAAATATTTGACTCAGGATGTTCAGGATAACATTTAGGCTCTAATGCTAAATGCGTCACTGAAAGAACTCAGATTTATAATCTAATTTATACTGACTTCATGTTTCTCTGTCATTTATCTACAGGAGGATTAAATGCTAATACTTAAGTATTTAAAGCCAGATTCTGTCACACTTGTAGATGAAGACTAACTTCTCTGTAAGTTTTCATCAATTCAGTGGACAGATCTCACACTACTGATTTATTCAAAGTAAATAAGGATACCAAAATTTAGAGTTACATTTTGTTGGAAAACAAGTAGCTAGTTTGGGCCCTTATAATTTGTACAATGGCAGTGTGAGAACCCAGTGAAGGGGAAAAATTGGTGTAAATGAATAATTAAAATGAGTAATTTAAATGAACTGTAATTCTGTGGCAGGATAAATTGGAATACTTACATAATATTTCTCATCTCTTTAACCAAGAAGTTGGACTAAAAATTAAAACAATTAAGCAAACAAACCAAACAGTAAAGTAGCAGGCTTTTGTGGCAAAACGGTTCGTTTTCTTTTACAGTATTGTAGTTACAGCCTTTCTCACAGCACTCCCTGCGTTTCAAATTTTAAGAAAAAAAATACAGAATTGCAGAGGTGTGTGAGAAACCTTCCCTAAACCAGAAACTGTGGGGTCTGTTAAAAGTTTTAGTAGACATGTGGGTCTGGACTTTGATTAAAGAGCAAGTCACCATATTTAAATCTGACATCTTTTTCTTATGGGCACCCAAATTTTTTCCTATTGCTAGAACCAGAATTTGTGTAGTCTTGGTTTAACATAGCACCGCGTAGGTTCTCAAACCCAGGGTAAACGTGGAGATAATGCTGGTGTATACAGGTAGATTGGAGTCACTGTGGCTGTGTCCTTTTCAGGTAAAGCTAAATGGGGGCTGGTGCTCTCTGTGTTTTGGCTTTTTGTTTCTATGAACTCAGTGAATTTCCAGATGATCATCCTTATTTATTGCTGTGTCTTGTCTTTGCATATGAAACCACATAGATAAATGAGAGCATCTGTTGGTGATTTATCCTGCTTTGTTTGGTGGAGTGAAGTACATAAATTAATCTATAGAGCTTTGTTGAAGCCATGGGCTTTGTGTTTGGCCACAGTCATCCACTCAAACTCCAAAAGTGCAAAATAGTGATCAACAGTACATTAAGAGTAGTCTGCAAATACACACAAGGGGCCTGAAATATTTGGTTCCCACAAGTTTTCACAAATAAGAATGAGTATGGGAAGGAATGTTGCCAGCTTTCTTCAGGCCTTGAGAACCCTCATGCTGATGAGTATCTGAACCTAACATAAAACAAAACATGTGGCGCCAGATAAGTACTAATACCGTAGTCTTAGGTTTTGGTTGCAATCTAGATGTTGGGACTAAGTTTGATTGGATATTAATGTTACCTATTCCTTCCACTCAGTACTTGGTCCATGAGCAAATATTGGGTTTAATTGGAAACATACGTATATGGGAGTATATTCAGCTGAGACCTGATGTATTGTCCACTGAATTTAGTGGGTATTTTTCCATGGATTTCTGCTGGGGGAAGATTGGGCCACAGACATATTTCCCTTTTGATTTAGGTTTACGAGTAGTCTCTGTAAGACACTAGGAGCATGAGCAAAGTTGATCCTCCATTTGTTTGTATCACTGAGTTGCACTTGATTTCTCTTAGATATGAATTTATTTGAAACAGTCGAGAGAGGGCAGGCAAAAAATTAAAATTCTTATAAATTCTTATAGGAGCAGTGTTTCTTAAGAAAGATTAGTGCGAGGTGTCCATACCATGGCCATAAAGGATGAGAAAAATAACTTTATATACCTAAAGGTTATGAAGTTGTCATCTTAAACCCCATTATAAAACCCCATGTGCCTCTTCACGGAGGGAATCTGTTGTGCTAGAGGAGGTCTAAATGCAGGCTGTAAACTCCAAAAGAATATGAAGCCATGGAACTTACCTCTCTTTCACTAGGGTGAAGTTGTTTAGACACTGTTTGTCATTTATATTAGCTAACATACTTCATTGACTTCCTTGGATGCTGCTGTTCTCTTTATAGCAGAACCAGGTGTCAGGGATTTTGAGTGATGAAATTGGTCAGCTACAGGTAAACAACCTGCTAGTTTACCCTGAGGATGCATGTTTGCTAGAGGTAAGAATAACTGCTGTGATAGGCTGTTTTGTTTTCTAAATCTGCCATCCAGTCAATGTAAACTCTTCTGCAGATTGGAGTTAGCTTGAATAGAAATCATCACACTCACTACTGCTTTTCTAAAGTGAATGTTTTGGTCATATGTGGAAATACAATTTGGTGTAGTGTAAGTGGAAATCTATTCAATGAAACTTGAATACTAAAAAAACACTATTTGAAAATACAAAAACACATTGTAATCATTTTCTTCTGTGCCTGTTCACTGGCTGTAAGAGGGTTCACACTAAGCAAAAGAATTAAATTCTTATCCTCATGAGATGTGAATTTGTTGGAGAGTTGCATGGAGTTAACAGGAGAACTATTTAGCCATACTAATTATTATGATTTTGAAATAAACTAGCACAGAACTTGTATAAATCAATATTTGATGTGTTCTGAAAATGTGCCTAAGTTAGGCTAAATTAAGTAGAACAGACTGATGATTTTGATAACATTTTGATTAGCAGAAATAGTCACAGAAGTAAAGCTCTGTATACTGAAATTTGGACACAAATATATTCTATCTGTGTATCCTCTTAGAAACACTGCACTCCTCTAGAGCATGTGTATCGCTTTTCAGAGTATCTTTGTTCACAGGTTTCTTATTACTTGTTTTCTGTAGAGTACACTGAGCCTCAAGGTCTGATAAAAGATCCCTTAAACCTGGAAACCAGGCTGTCTAAAGTGTCCTTTCATGCCCCATTATGATAATGAGAAAAGGACAGAGAAGGAATCAACTGAAAATAGATTTTTTTTTTTCTTGAATGGATTCTGTTTGTGATACAGATATTGTGGAGTTAAGGAAATTGAAAGGAAATGTTTATATAGTGGCAGGAAATGTTAAAGTAGTAAGCAGACGCCTTTGTAATTTTCTGCAGATTTGGCAGCTTGTTTCTGTAGAACACACTGAAGAAACAGCAATTCACATTTAAGCAAAATAAAAATATCAGAATTATTTTTAATCTTGAAAAATCCACACGTTGGGAGAAGTTGTGGTAAGACACGGCCCAACAACTGACAGAATTTCTGAAACAAGTGGCTAAAACATCTCCTGTTACCACACTAACACACTTATTATTATAACTTACATAATATGGTGCTTGGTGTTTTAGATATGCTACAGACAAATGCACAGGTATGCAGTTGTTTTCAAGATGACTTTCCCAGAAAAGCCACCTCTTTTTCTCCTCTAGGATACCACCTAGTAAACATTAATAAACACTTTAAGTAGCCCATCAGAGAGTAATAAACATATTCTCTCATAAATAATGGTTTGTAGCATTATACCCTTCTACTGTTGAGGTATTTTTCTGTTCATGAAAATTAGCTTGATTCATTGAAATGCAGACCTTTTTTCAGGGAGAATTGCTTGTTAGCAACAAGAACTGATTCAGGATTACAAAATATGAAACTTCTCCACATTGTTTCTCATTAGCTGGAGTACCTTTCCAATTGACAGAAGATGAAACATTTCCACTGGTTATTTGTAATGGACTGTGAAGGCATCTTGAACCAGAACAGGAAAAGTATATTTGAAAATGAATGTTTAAAGGAAAAAGGGAAGAAATGGAATAACAATATGACGTACATTATATTCGAAGCAGGTTTTTAAACTCGTTCTTTGTGGTGAACAAGTGTTTAACTTTGTCTTTCAAAAAAAGACTTTTTCAAAGTAAGTAGGTGGTCTTGTAAAACTGTGTGAAATATACCTATTTTGTTACATGATTGAAATTTGTGTGTTGAATGACTACTGCTTATGAACCTGGAATAAAATAGTTTGGGATAGAAACTGTAGGAAGGTTTATCAACCTACAACAAAATATCCCAGGTGAGCTACAGCGTGGCTGGTGAACATGGTAGACTATCTTGAAAGGAGTTTTCAGCTATGTCCAACTATTCTATTGAATGAACGAGCACAGAAAAAATCCAAAGATGATGATGATGATGATTATTTTATTTATTTATTTTTTGCTGTCAAGACAGAACTGAAGTAACTAAGTGAAAGAACAAGAGCGTAAACATATTCTGTGAAAAGAAGAAGCTAGAGTGTCAGTGTTTTCCTGCTTCTGGGAGGAAGGTAGTGCATAGCGCATTGAAAGTTTGACGTATTTTAATAACTGTTGTACTTATTCTGTTTTTATTGTAGCATAGATCCTTTTCCATACTGTTCATTTTATGAACTTCTGGCATCCATCTGTTACAGTTCCAGATCATAGTTGTTGTCAGATTGTTTGGACAAACTGTCAGGCATTTTCTAAGTTAATGACATTTATCACTGGTTCTCCTGGGAAATGAATGTTTGTTGACTATGACTCTTCTGACATTACAAAGGCAATTATTTGCAACAGTATGGTAGCTCTGTGATAAGAGCTCTTAGCCATCACAAGGCTACAGTTGAATCTTTCCAGTGCTCCTGTTGTAAATAATAGAAAGAAAAGTTTGAAAGGGAATGAATGGTTCCTTAGAGAGGAAATTACACAAAGGACTAATGTTCTGTTTCTGGAAAAAGCAAGCAGAATTATAGGTAAACACAGTTTTGCAGTACTTTATATAAGAACAGTATTCTCATCATGAAAACAAACAGGGAAATAGTAGTGGTGGCACAAATGGTTGTGTTAAAAGTATACAAAAATATTAAATCTGAGGAAATAACTTTCTTGATCAGTCAGTAAACAGATTGCCTGATAGCTGACCTGAACATTGTTTGCCTTTGTGTAAGGAAGAGAAATAACAAACTATTATGCACTTTTGATGAATAAAATGAACAAACTGGATTTAGCAGATTTGTCATTTGGCACATACAGAACTGACAGGCCTACTGTCCATCACACTAATTTATATTATTTCCAGTTTGCCTGTTATAATCTACCTTTTTTCTGGTTTATTTTTTCTGAAAAATAATTTAGGACTACTGATAAATTCCTCTTCTTGGTATGATTTTCCATCTATAGGAGAAGGGTAAGAAACTAAATGTTGTAAGAAGGGGAAGTCCTTCCTGGAAATACCATAGCTTCCTCTATATGTTTTTTGGTCTTGAATGTGTGTGCTGTTGCTTCTCTTCAAAGGCATATTTTTTCATCACTAGAGTCTTCCAAATTAAAAGGCATTTCCCTTAGCATTTGGTATGAATCCTGCCTTTTTGTCTATTATTTCCAAGATTTCTGCCATAAAGGACATTCCTTTTTAATCTTAGAACTTTCATTTCAGTTACTGTCACTGTCCCTCTTAAAGCCAAAAAGCCACTTTCGCAACCTGCCTCTGAAATCTGTCCCATATTACCGTGTCTCTCTACCTTCGAGACTTAGAATCAGAGAAACAACCAGAAAAAAAAAAGACTTCATGCTTCTATTTTAGTGCTAAAATTCTAGCTTGAGCAGTAGCTTCTTGAAAACTCTCCTTGGGAAGTCAGTCAGGAGCATAAAGTCCATTTATCTAGGTCTGTAACACCTGCTACTGAATCACCACAAAGCAGGTTTGTCGCAGTGGCCCATGACTCCAGTGGTTTTGAATCAGCAATCCTTTTCTGGTTGTTTCAATCAGTAGAAACTGGAGTTGCCCATAAATTAGGTGGTATTGTGCATACTTACAGCTGAAACTGTCCTTATCTGCTTTTGCACTGGGAATTCTCCATCACACTGTCTCTGTGCTTTCTGTTACACTTTATCTGGATGATCTGCCTATGTAGTCTCCAAATTTTTTAAACAAATCTCAGAGGGTGAAAATCACAGATTTCTAGGTTGGAAGAGACCTCAAGATCATCGAGTCCAACCTCCGAATGTATTTTTCCTGTGGGTTAGCAAGAACTAATAAGAATATATGTACATCTGCCAGATTCTGTTGCTAGTTTCCAAAGATGTAAAATGAGAAAAGGTCACAGGAGCTGATGGGATGATACCAAGGTTTATCAGTGTAAATGAGAAAAGAATTTACTGGATTTTAAAGAGGAGTAATGATTTCCTCCTCCCTCTCACCACAGCTGTTTCACTTTTTTTGCTCCCTTTTGCTTGATTATATACAAAATATAAAAAGTTATCAACCAAGATAAAAGTTATGTGCTTTCCAGGGTTGTTCTGCTTTGTAAGTCAATAATAATCATAATCCAGATTTACTGAGGAAATGATTTATTTTGGCTACTCTAACAGGATGTTGGTGATGGATTTCCAATTTGTGACACTATAGCTATTTCTGTGAAGGTTTTAACATGTAAATAATTAACTATTTGCCTTTAATAAAGGATCTTTTCTCTCCTCACTATACTGATTCTTTAATTACAGTTTATTATGTAAACACTAGTGTTTTGAGATCTATTCAATCTCTCATTATGTCCAGGGGTAGACAAAGACAAACCATGCAAATTTTATCAATTTGTCTGGCTGTCCTGCCATATGAAACAAAATAATAATAAAATATCAACTAAAGAACTAACTAACTAACTAAATAATTCAGTGTCTTGTAATCAAGTTAGCTTGTTTTTTAAACTTTTAACTTACATTTTTACATATATTGGAATAAAATACAATATTGTGGAAACAAGGCTATTGCACAGATGCAGTCATGCGCTGTTTAAAATATGAAGGTGATTAACTTCCGTCTTCTTTTCCACTGCATCAGAAGTCTTACTGTATTTGCTCATCCACATCTGCAAGAAGCTGGTTTTAACTGAACAGATTTTCTTATTTATTGAAATTCCAGCAACTTGAGATTTTCCTGTCATTCATGTGTTTGTTTGTAGAGAGGTTATTGTTATGGACATTTTAGTTTTTCAAATATTTAAATTTTTTTCACTAGAGTAATTTGGAATTATACAAAAGCTGTTTTATTAACCGTCTAAATTTCACATGATAGGAGACTGAATTTAAAAATCTGGGAGAAAGAACGGCTTGAGTAAATAGTCTATCACCTAATTTATTATCTCCTACAGTGCCACATATACCAGCTTAAGTGATCAAAATTCATCAGCAGAGGTGTTTTACTGATTGATGTGAAATGACTTGCACTCTCAGTTCCTGGGGCTTCTGCTCTTTGCCTCCTGGTTCAGTTTCATGTAAAGGCCAGGAACATCTATACATATGTGCTTTTCCCGCATTCAGAAGAGATCTGAGACATACTGTTAAGGCAGAGATAAAAATGTATTACTTTTTCTTTGGGTTGTTTGGCCTCCAGAGCAAATAATATATTATCAATACCAGAAACGCCAGGAAAGGAAGTGGAAGAATTTTCACTATATTAATATGTTGTTCCAAAATATAAAGAAAATAAACATTTAGATGAATATCTAGATGAATAATTCATATATAAGGAATCCTAAGAAGTTGGGTTTTTACTGTTCCCTCTGAAAAGAATCAGTGTTTAGGAACTGTGGAGTGGGGGAGAATTTTTTAAGATGGCAGAGAAAGTACTTGGTTATTCACAGATTATATCCAGTGTAGGAGTTGGGGTGTCAGGATAGTCTTATGACCGTATTATGAAGCAGGTGCATGAAAAGCAAACTAAAAGTCCTAAAAGTATACAGCATAAACCAACTTGGGCTATCTCAAGCCTCTTCAAATACATTCCTTATATAAATAAATAAAGTTATAAAAACTAAAAAACTGTTCAATATTTCCAGTAGGCCTTTTCCACATGGCTTATTTAGTATTTTTTCTTTTCCTTCCAAAAGCATCATCATGTGATCAAGAACTTCAGTCAGCTCTAGAGGAAGCTAAACAACCCCAGAAAGACAATGTGTTCATTCCAGAGTGTGCTCAGGGTGGCCTTTACAAACCAGTGCAGTGCCATCCTTCCACAGGCTACTGCTGGTGTGTTCTCGTGGATACAGGACGTCCCATCCCTGGTACATCAACAAGGTAAGGGAATGCATGTTCAGTGCTCGAACCTGCAGTGAGTAGATGCCTTAATATGAATGTACTAGCATGTAGTTTCCTATTGCTATTTGAATGATATCATGTAGATTTATTCCACTATAAAGATTGAAGTGAAATAATTCTAAGATCCATTGGCCATAAGTCCAGATGGCCAAAGACTGATACACTGCAATGCCATGGGCAGTATGCTCCCCAGATCCTTTATTTTATATTTTTACTTTCCATTCTTTCTATTTTATGCTGGGAAGCCAAGATTTGAAGCAGATAATGAATCAGACCAGAGGAAACCTCACACCCCTTAGCCTGAACATGGAAGAACCAAGTAAGATGGTTTATGACAGGAACCACATCCAGCCTCAGAAATGTTCAGTTATTTTTCCAGAAACCTCCTCAACTATTTCATATGACTCGCTTTGATGGAACAATTGCCTGGGAACCCATAGAGAGGAAATATCATTTTAGTGCGTTATTAATAGAAGCTTGGAGTTCAGTCATGTCGGCTGAGGCGGATGCATGGTAAAGCATTGTGAGCCACATAGAGCAGATGTAGGCAAGGCAAATATCAGATTCCAAAGGATGTTATTTAGGCTGGTTATTGAGGTTTGGCCCTTGTAGGAATGTTATAGAAGCTCATACAAAGTTGGCGGGCAGTACGGGTATCTTGATGCAATCACAAATCTTTTCAAGCTTAAGTAAAAAACATTTTTGATCATTTGCCTAATATTTATGAAAACTATTTTAAGCCACTTGCTGAAATTTATTATATTCTTGGGAAGCAGCTTTCACATATTCTTCAAGTGCTGATTTACTGATAGCTGTTTATACCATAGTCTATACCAATTACAGTACTAGATGAAATGAGCATAAAGTAGTTACCAGTGACCTACTGTTTCTGGCAAGCTGAGATTGATAAGTTGTCAAAATTAAATATTATAAATTTGGTCCAGAAAGTCTACGATAAGTACAGAGATTCCAGAGGTTCATTTCTACTCTTCCTCTGTTCTCCAGTCCTACATTTGTTTACTGTTTCTTGTTTTTAGTGATTCTTCTTTGAACTATAATTTAGATCATTTTACGGAGCCTTAGTTCTCATTCTTTGAGTTGAGTTCAGCATCCTTTTGTGCTGGTGAAGTAATAGGACTTCTGCTAATATTTTTGCAGTTCTTAGGAGTGTCCATTTCATCTTGTCCTTTCACTGGAGATCATTGTGAAGAGTCTGATTCAGGCTTCTTTATTTTCCCCACATCAAATTTTGTTACACATTGGTAAGATCTTCGCTGAGCCTTCTCTTCTCCAGGTTAAGCAGTCTCTAAACAGGCTCACTCAGACTCTCCACTCTCCTTCTTGTGTAAAATGCTCCAGTCTCGATCATTTTCATTGTCCTTTCCTGGACTCATGCCAGTATGTCTGTCTCTCTTGTCTGGAGGTCCCAGATCTGGATCCAGCACTCCAGATGTGGTTCACCAATGGTGAGTAGAAGGGAAAGGTCACCTCACTTGGCTTGCTGGATGCATACTTGATGATCCCTGGGGGTCCCTTCCAACTCAGATATTCTATGATTCTGGAACTACACAGTAACTCAGCTGAGGGAGAAGAGGTGGCAGAGATTCTTTCACTGTGCTGCCTATCTTCAAAGTTAGAACACTGGCAAGTTGGATTCAATCTCATGATTTAGACACAAATCTTTTTGCTTGATGAATGCTCTGCCTGATGGCTTATACTGAAAATATCAGCTGATGTGGCCTTGATCATTTCTAATTTGTTCAGCTTTGCCAGATTTATGGGAAGTCCTCAATGGAGAGTTTATGAAGTTCTGAGCACAAGTGCTGAGTTACATGGGTAACCAGAGTGCTTAATTTTAGGAGTTTTATACTAAAAGAATGTGTGGTAAATTTTGTCTTCTACAGTCCTGGTATACAAGCAGGTGGGATTCCTGTCTGGAGTTTAAGAGGAGTGTCTAGATCTCATTTCTAGGCAAGATCTATGTGGGCTGGAATCCCATTAATTATTTTTTATTTAAAAGTTCCTTTCAATATATCTGTATTGATAAAATTAAACTTTCTCCCCTAGCAGGGGGAAATAGGGATCAGAATATGATGAAAAAGAAGCAGTTATCTTTTCTTTAATTTGTATAAAATAGAAAAGATGAACATGTGAGTCTTTCCTAGTTTAAAGTCTCAGGGGCTCATGCAAAGTGGTGTATGCTATCTTCCAGCTTCCCATTGCAAAAAATAAATTAGATGAGTAGCTATTAAAACTCTACTGCAGGATCTGATAGTACTCATGGTGGAAAGATGGATGCATTGCATCCTGGAATCTTTGTTCTGCAAATCTGGATTGAATCACTAGGGGACAACAATGAAAGAATGCACAGATCAGGGAAGCTCTTGCCAGAACAGCTTGGCATTTTGCATGTTGTTTGTTTTGAAAACATTCATGAGGATGAAATTTGTCATATAATCAGACTATGAATACCACAATAAAAAGTAGTCCTGTTAAATTAGACCCACAAAATGAAGGGAAGTTATTAATACTCATTGACCTTCTAATGCCCTGTGATGTGAGGTGAACATAAATAACTTGTCAATGAAGATATTCAATAGAAAAATAATAATTCTAGAGTTAAAATAAAGATATGTGAATGAGGAACCATTCTAGGACATGTAAAACTGTAAAACTCAAAAGAAATAGGTGATGATATAGTATAAAGCTGGATTTTATGAATGTCTAGAGGGAATATCCATTTGACTAAAAGGAATACATGCAAAGGATACAAACAACTGTTTTCCTGAAAGTTGTACCAGTAGGATCTCTACCAGCTTGCTCCGAATACTTTCTGGACATCATACCATGACCCTCAGCCCTTTAACTCAACAGGGTCCTGAGTCTCTGTTCTCACCTGTGACTTTTGAGCAACTAGGATCATAGGCAGAATAATTGTCAATCAACTTGCACAAGATTCTCTAGACTTAAAAAAAAAAAAAAAGAAAAAAAAAAAAAAGTAAATCAGCTACTTTATGAGGTTGCCCACACTGTGGAAATTTCCTGCAAAACCCTTGATTGTCTGCTACTATGCATGCCTCAGTAAATCTCAGTGCTTCCAAGCAGACTGGTCAGAGGTATAAAGCAGCTGTCATAAGCCCTTGCTGACTCTAGATGCACACTTGGTGCTAGGGAGTTTTTGCCTTTTAAAATTCTAAAGAGGACCATCGTACGTCTTGACTACATTATTTTTACCTGACAGTGCTCCATTCTGATACTCAATCTCTTTCCCATTCTTTCCCAATGAAAACTGAGTCAAGTGTGTTTTTCTTATCAGTTCTTAGTGTGGCTGTGTCTGCATGGCAAATTTCTGATGATTTCACTTTGTCTTTCTTCAGTTGCTTCAAAGAACTAAAAGTGTACTTTTTATGTTACTGCACTTTAGCAGGTATTGGGATTTAATAGATTTATTTTATATATGGTGAGCTACATCTGTATCTAAAAAAATAGAAGCTGAAATAGTAGAAGAGGAGAGATGAAATAAAGTGTAGGCATGGAGCAGTAATAACGGAAGAGGACAAGGGGAATGCAGAGTCAGGTATCAGATTAATCAGGGACCAGGCCAGTTGCCAGATACTGCATTAGTGAGTATTGCTCAGAGATTTCCCTTTCACTCTTTTCTTGGCTGATTGAAGTGGTCATCCATCAGGTATCTAAATCCCAACCATGCTAACAAAGCAGCTTCTATTTCCACTGTTCTTTATGGAAAGAAAAGTGTCTGTAGCTCTCTCATGTTTGTGAAACACTGTGCCTTCTTGCAGCAGCTAAAATTAGTTGGAGCAGTGGGCAGTTTCATCAGATGAAGTGGAAAAAAATTAAGCATTCAAAGAAAAAAAAAAAGATAAGTTTTCTTTTCATTCTGACTGGTAATTAAAATCTGAACACTTCTGTATTGTTTGTAGGGGCAGTCTGGTCTAACCCCAAGACATAACCACCATCTAATACTTTTAAAAACAATATTTTGTTCAAAAAAATCACATTAGTATATTTTGATTAGACATTTTAGTATGCCTCTCAGTAAATATGATTTTGGGGAATCTAGAATAGGAGCATTTCAAAGATGACAAGTTACATAAAATATGAAAGAACCTAGATTCAATTAATAGGTATGTATATGCACATGGATATATGTGGACACAAATCATATTACTGTGTTTAACTTAGGCCTGAAATTTCTCTAAAATGCTGTACATTAAATTCTGCACCTTCAAGCTACTGAGGAGAATGAGAAAATAACATCTCTCAGATTGTGTTAAACTGAGTGAAAAACTACCATGCAATAATAATGGGATTCTAAGAAACAGAAAAACTCAGCAGTAGATGTTCCCATGCCTCCCAGTCTTGCAAGAATGATATTGCAAGTGATGTTCAGTTAGTAATATTTTTTGAAGGAACAAATATCATAGGGTTTCTTGCTACAGGCTAACAATTTGACTTTAAGTAAACATCATGGAAAGAACAGAGGAACCAGAATACTCATGTAGCAGGTGAAGAATCAGTCTTCTCCACAACCCATTTCAAACTATTTCAGCCCAATTCACATCCTTCCAGAATCCCTATCAGTTTTTTCCTCTTGTTTGAAATGTTAGCTGTTCATGGGTAGCCCTTCTTACTTAAACTAACATTTGCTTTGGAGAGGATACAGAGGTAAATGCATTTAGTGCTGCAGTATTAACTAACTACAGTACCTGCCTTGCTGTGGTTTTGAAGTTGCTTTTGTGGTGTTTTACATTCACAGAATGAATAGTGTGTCAGATGCCAAAATTTGTTATGCTGCTTATAGCATTTTTGATCTTGCAGGTGGGAGGAGAGACTCATCTTTACTATTATTATATTTTTATTATGTATTATTTTATGGCAATCCCTCCCCAGTTTTCTCCTTCCTCAGTTTTCCTCCCCGTAAAATAGACTTTGGAATAGATAATAATTACTCAGTTTGGTATCAACCATAGGAAAATAAACATGCCCTGGCTTCCTTGAGGGAAGTGGAAAACAGGTAAATAAATTTGCATTGCCTCTTCTGAATAAGAAATCAGTTTCTTCCTTGAAAAAAAAGAAGGCACAAGTTTATTTTGAACTACAAAATTGGAAATAAATTAATTCTTAATTAAGTTAACTATGGCTGGTTTTTATTCTCTCCCTGTTTCTTCTTTAGGTATGAACAACCTAAGTGTGATAACAGTGCCAGAGCTAACCCAACCAAAACGAAGGATTTGTACAAAGGACGCCAGCTTCAAGGTCAGTGAAATACATATATTTGATTTCATGCATTCCAGTGCTTTGTTTTGTCACTGCAATAACATATAAAGCAATTCCTTATCTTGTATCTAAACAGTTTATCTTTTAGATATTGCTACATTGAATTGCCACTGACTGAGGGTTTTGGCTTTGGAATGGTGTGTGTAAATATGGGTCTTAGGATGTTGTCAGAGAAAGTAAGGCTAATTTTTTCAGTGGTTAAAAGGCAGTCACAGCTACTGGCGTTATTTCTTACGGTTGTCATACCAGAGAACTCAGCAAAATCCTTCAGAAATCAGCCTTTATCTTCAGATCTATGTAAAAAATGTATCCACTTGCAGTTTTCCAAGACCTAACCCTTAAATTTACTTCAGAAAAAATATTATTTTATTCTTCTCTGTTGTAGGAACACAATTTATCGATTAGATGATTTTTTTTTCCGACCTTTTATGACTGTGGGAGACCTTATTTCTGGGTAGCTGAGCTATATAGAAGTCAGTAGATTTGATTCTTTTTTGAACTGGTCTTTTAAGGCATATGAATGAGGTTTAGTAGGTTTTAGTGATATTGCACGTTATGAGAAAATTATGAATCACTGTCAGCTATTGTAATGAATTGGAAACAAGCAAATGATTTCAGCAGATTGTATGTGTCATGAGAAATATTTTAGTTTAGCCACCCAGAGAAATGTCTAGGCAATAATTCTGAACTAAACATGTCCACTAGTGTTGAAATTCATCTTGAATGAAGCAGACATTAATGTTTTCTGTCATGAAACAAATGTAATTACAAGGGATAATATGAAAAGAAGTAAGAAATGTGAAAGATGTGTTATTATACCATATATAGTTATATGTTGTGTTCTATGTAGAAATAAGTCAGTCATAGCATTAGCCATAAGCCATCCCATTGCTGTCAATTTAAAAATGGCAAGCATGACCCAAAAACATAGCTATCTAGGCATGGTGGGACATACAGACAGGAACAGGACTGTCTAGATAGACAAGGAAATATTCATGCAATTTTAGACACACTATTATTTTCTGGATTTTATCTAGAACCATGGGATTTTCTTGATTTTATCTAGAACAAAGCATTTGCTTTTTTTTAGATAAACAAGACAAGGTCAGGAGGTGGTATTGTTCCTCTGAGACCATGAGGAAGACAAACAGAACTGTTTTGCTCAGTGACAACTTTGCACAAGAACAAATAGGTACAAACTACACTGAACATATGTCACCTGGAAATTGTAAAGTGTTTTCCAATGATTAGAGCAGTGAGGCAAGTCTTCTAAAGGACAAGTAATGGGGCAGAAACTCTGGTTAGGTTTTAGGTAGCTCTTGATCAGTTTGAGAGAGACACTGGGAAGGAGAGTGGCATGGCTGAGATACTTGCTCTGCATTGTTTCTTATTGCTTAAAATACTGAATATATACGCGAAGAGATGAAAAGCTGCTTTACACTAAAAATTAACTTGGGAGAATGAATTTCACAGCTCTTTTCAAACTGTCTCAATTTCTTTTCATTTGCAAATAAGAGCCTGAACATGCTTGACGTGCAGTTGTGCTCTTTAGCTCCTCACAGAGTTCAGCGAGAGCCATGTGTGCCACATAAATCCTCAGATACGTGAAATCTAATGGTAAAAACACCTCTGTTGACAGTCAGATTGATGATCTTTATCCACCATTTCATCAGCCAATACTTGCTTACTGAAATTACTTACTGCTGTTGTAACATCAGAGAAGTTAGCAGGTATTTCAGGGATAATTTGGGATGTATTTTACAGTCCTAACTCCATGAAACCCAATGCAAAGCTGACCACTAATTTCTGTGGAAATAAGATCAGGCCTTTCTTCCTATGTACTCTAGTAATCTCCAACAATTTCTGTCAAAACAGTACTTGCATAGTTATAGGCTAGTATAGTTACTTGATTTAATGTGTGCTTTTATCTGAGTGAAAAGAACATAGACTCAGAAGAGGGTATAACAGAGTGAAAACTCAAGAAACAAGTTTGGCACTTAGTTCTGTAAAAAATATCACTTGCTGGTCACATCTACCTTTTCAAAAAAAAATAATACTGAAAAAGCATTTGATTTTATTTGATTCTTAGAGGCAGGATGGGAAAGTGAAGAGTTTCTAGTTTTAAAACACCTACTTATCCAAACCAGTAGTGCTTTTAAGCAGTACAGTAATAAAGATTTAACCCGAGTCAGGGTGCTTTACCGAGGAAGCAATTAACAAGAACTTTCCATGCTGTAAGCTCCTTCCTGATCATTTCATTTTTGTTAAGTTAGGCAATGGTCTTTTGATTATCTCTTTCCACTTACAGTATTTTGCACTATGTGAGCTTTAGTCCAATAAACCTTTGCAGCAGTGTGAGCTAATAGATATCATAAATTTTATCTATGACACTGATTTTATCTCCAAAGTGTATATTGCTTACCCTCAAATAACCTTTGGCTTCCAAATGCTTTATATTAATTTAAAATAAGGCAAATACCAAAATTTCCTAACATTTCCTAAATAGTTAGGAGCTATCTAGAAAAACCTCCTTCTACACTGCAGCAGCATGAAGTACATACCTATAGAAGTAATGGAAGGAGGAGCTTGCTTCACAGTTGCAGCTGTGTTAGAGGTTTTTATTGTTCTTTCACTCTCTTAAGGTTTTCTCTTTTCTCTCTCTCAGCTAGTCTATTAAATACTCAAGATGTCATCACTCACTTGACAAATTTCTCTCTTATCATCATAAAATGCAAACACTACATTAAGTAAAAATAAATTGAGTTTACCTTAGGTAGTTATTTTGAAAAGAGGACGTGGAAAGACGATCTTGCACAGATATAGCTAGTTGTTAACAAGTAACAGGTAAAATCATACTAATGGCTGAAGCAATTCCATTTTTTAATAGAAACGAACCACTGTTGCTCAAAGTTTCTTTACTGTAAGCAGTGTTGCAAAGGCATATTTGCATTTGTGTTGTCTAAATTTAAGTACAGCATGTAATTGTTGAGTGGTGCCAGGACTGAATAAAGTATGTAGGTTAACCGTGCACCGACTTTCAAGGAATAATACATCTTTGAAAGGATGGGTTTGTTTGATTTGCAGCTTATACCCACAAAAATGTAGTAGCCCTGGGTAAAACCACTGTGACTGCTTGCTGTGTAAAACTAGAAAGATTTTGAAACAATTACTTTATTAGTCTGAATGATCTTAAATAGGATAAGATACACTGATACATCCTCAGGTGGATTAAATTGGCGTAGTTCTGCAGTTACACTAATTTATACCACCTGAAAACTTGAACTTACTACATGTTAAGCCAAATATTTTTAGGAAAAATTTGCAAATAAAACACAATGCAGTTTTTTGCAAACACTGATACCTTGCTAAGGCAAAATTGCAGAATGTAATGACCCATTAGAATCCATGGCAAAATTCCTACTGATTTAAACTGAGCTGTGAGTATATCCTCACATCCTGAGGGTAATTTAATATAAAACATCTAACATTGAAGGCTAATCTAATGTTTTTTTAAGAATGATCCAAGCCACCTGTATCTGTAAGATTGGGCTGGAAGTTATATAATAATAATTCTTCCCATAAGATTTCTAGTATTTTTTTTTTTTAAGGCCAAAGAATCTTTCTGACGTTACTTGTGGTTTTAGTTCTGCTCAGAAACTAGTTATTCTGAGATAATGAAAATGAACCCAGAAAGGAGTACAGTGAAAGTTGCACACTGGACAAGTTTTTTTACTTTTCTCACAGTGATTCCAAACATTCCTATTTTGACCTTCTGTTCTCCACTGTGTTATACAGTAAAATGGAAGCTCGTGATGAGCTGACATATTCATCTGTAGTCTTGAATGCTTTATTTCAGACTTTTGAATGGCTGGTGTGTTAAACTGAAAATCAGTTTTCTGCAGAAGCTGGTTGAGAACATTTAAAAGGATATCGTGTGAAGGCTAGTTAAAGCTAAGTCTATAGGATGATGGAGTAAGATGTAGATGCTGCTGTGTTTTCACAAACTCGTATGTAGTAGTAGGTCAAATTCAGTGAAGCTGGAGAAATATCACTTCTTAGAACTGTATCTATACAGTCTGGGTTTGTAAGTGAAAGAGTTATATGTATTCTGTAGTTTTAATAGGTGAGAATAATCTCAGAAAAATATAAGTTTAGTGAAGTTGATGAATTTTTCAGAGCAAAAAATTCTAAATAATTTAAAATTGTACTTTAGGTCATCTGGTGTTTATTTAATTTCTCTGCTTAATTTAGTAACGTATTGTATTTGTTGGAGAGAAGATGTGGGATATTGCCAGAAAATAAGGAAAATCCTTATGCAAATTTCATGTAAAACTATCTGTGAGAAGACTTTCCCATGTGCATGGGGTGGTCTGTCCTAGGGAACACAAGGGGATTCCATATGCTGGGAGTTACATTTTATGTTACTATTTATTTCTAAATTATTAATAATATGTACAACATAAAAGTAATACATTGCTTAATCTAGTCATTCTATCACACTTTGAAATTCCTGGATCATGGTGAGCAGATGGCTTCCCTGTAGATTGGGTATTCCAAACTAAGGTCTGCCTCAGATTAGCAAGGTACACAACAAAATTAGGCAGAGGGAATTGAAGTCAGGCATTTAAACTCGTATCACTTAAAGTGTATTCTAGGTAACATATTTCAGTGTTTTCTTTACTGAGTGCCATGGACAGCATGTAGGTATATGGATGTTTCTGTACCCAGGAGTTTTGAAGCCCATACTTATGAGTAAGGTATGACTCTGCTCTGTCTTATGGTGGTGTAGGCTACAAAGGTGATGGCTCCTGACCATGACCAGTCTTTGCAGAAGGCAGTTCCTGATCACAGAGATACTTGTGAGGTCACTTAGGTTGTAAGAAGTGAAGTTCTCATACCTGCTAGCCCTCCTAGAGGGATCTTAGATCAGTGGTCTCCAAATTTAAATACATTATTAAAACATATACAAAAATAGAAATTAGAGAAGGATGAGATAAAGATGAAATAAACAAAATTTCAATTAAAAAAACTTATTAATGGTACTTTTTTTTTTTTTTTTCCTACACCCCAATGGATTCTTTTGCAAAGCCCCTGGGGAGTGCACACAGCATTCTGGAGACCACTGCCTTAGACAGTGGGTAATTTATGTGTTTATAAAGCCAGTCTTGCCTCTGTTTTAAGCAACCTGGAAGAAAGGGACATGTCTGTGTAAGGGAATAAGACATGATAGTGTAATGGGAGAGTGACAGACCACTCAGCTAATTTGCCTCAAGGGCAAATATTTTTCTTACTGGAAAAGTATGCATCAAATGCAAGAAAGATCTATTTTAAACTCCATTGTGTGTGAGGGCCAGAGAAACTTTGGATAATCATTATATAGTTATATAAGGATATATAGTTATAGTTTGGATAACCCTTAGTATAGTTATAGTGTATTGTTAGTTAACCTGGGAATTATTCTTGTTACCAAGACCTGACATTTGAAATGTAAGTGAAAAGTTTTGAAAAGTATTATGGGAAATGTGATTTTGCCAGCACAACATTCTTTAATTTGAAATACCGTTATCTTTTTGTGAACCAAAAATAAAGAAATCCAAATGACTAGAAGACATACTAGCTTGAGAGAGAGACACAATGTCAAGTTGGATTTTCAGTCTTAACTGGGTTTCTATGGTTTTGTGGCTTTATGTCAGACCATTAATTTTGTTTATCTTTCGTTTTGGTTTGTTTAAATTTCTTGTTTTCTTTAGTGCAGTATGTTTTTTAAAGTTCCTATAGTTGTGATACTTTCTATACGAAAGGATAATTTGGGAGGGCAAACTATAGATTGGAAATGACAGTGCTATATACACTGCAACTGTAATACAATCTACTACAATCTACTGACTTGGGCGAATGTGCAGACTCAGTAAGTCCATATACTAAAAGTCTTGAAAGCGTCATTTTTTATTAAAAAAAAAAAAAAAGTTCTTCACTTTTACATATTTTCTTTTCCTGAGATGCTGTTCTCAATTAACCCAGCTAGAATCCAGTGAAATGCATTGAAGTTGCATTGAAGTTTCTGTAGATTTCTACTGGTGAAATAATCTGAGCATTTCACTCTTATTTTTTCCTTCCTGGTAATTTTGCAGCTCTCCAAAAAGCCTCACTGCAGATGTTTCACATTAAATTTTTTGATCCTACAGCATTTCTGTAAAAAGATGAGTATTTGGGGGTTTTGATAGCACTAAGAAGTGTCTGAAAGGTTTCTGTTCTTAATAGTTGAAGTTTATTCAGTGGCACAAGGGTCCAAATTAACAAAATTGTCATCTTTGCTTAGCCTTTGTGAGCCAGATTTTGAATTCTCAAATTGGACAAAGTATGGATCACTTCCCTTCCTCCTTGCAACCCCAAACCAAAAAACTGCTTTACATCCAGGGCCTAAGGTCTGCTGATCACTGTGTTTGTACTCTGTTGATCTGTGGTTAAAGGCATGCTATGAATCTTAAGATTTTACTTAATTAAAGTGTCTTGATGCATGTCTCTTGTACAGTCAATCAATTTACTTATGAACAAGAAAAATCCCTTAAAACTCTTCGGTAAATACAGTTTTGTTGAATTCGCAGTGTTTTCTGGTTTCACAGCCTACTAGTGACTCAGTTCACAGCTATTGTTTTGTCCTATGGATCTTCATAAACTTAGTTTAATTTTGGCATTTAAACATTTGCTCCCAAAAATCTTGCATAAGAGCTATTTAACTCATATCATTTATTTCACATTCATGTGTTTGTTAAGAGAAAGGCAGTTTTTCTAACTGCTCAATTTTCTCCCTATTGTAATGGCTTTATTTACTGTTCCAATGGGATATTCAGCACTGACGCTGAACAGTTTATACTTTGTGGAGCAAAACTCATGATTTAAATTATGGCTGAATTGTGTGTGGATAATTACAGTTTGCTTTTGGTTGTTGGCTCTGCATCTTCTTTTTCCAAAGTTAAAGAGAATTAATCGGAAATGCTCAAACCACGATGATGCAAGACCCGCAGCCAAACAGCTATCATATAAAGTGACATACTTCAAAGGCATCGTTTAAAAAAAGAAAGTGATAGAGGCTTAAATTGCTTTTCCTTTTGAGATATGTTTCACTATACTGTTATAGTTACTCTGCCTCTGAGCTGAGCACCTCAGATTTTGAAAGGTACCAGACTGATTCCTGGCCAAAATGTTGAGGACCCACCACTGGTCTACCTAATCTTGCTTACTGTAGTTTCACATTGTTCTTTGCTTCCTCTGTGGAGTCTAGTTCTGGTACCGAGTAGAAAATAGTCTTATCTTACCACACATTCTTAGGTGTTTGAATGATTAAAAATTTGCTTGTCTTTAAAAGTATCAATTAAAAATTGAGTTTTTCTGATTATAATACGGATTATATACATACGCCTTCCTTCCCATGAGCTTCAAATTGTTAGGTCAGTTGGTATGTAACTTTCTCCACTGAGCTGTGATTTAAATAGATTATATTTTTATGATGTAACCAGCTTTTTGTCTGGATGAGCTAATATTTAAAATATCCCTTTCTGTTATTGGGTATTAAAGCTCTGGGTTGCCTAGTCTGAAGTCCATGAGTTAAAAAAAAATATATTTGAAGTTGCTGGCTGATTTGGATGAGTCTGTAGCTATCATGCTGAGCCCTTTACAGCCTCATTTATCAAGATATACTTGCCAAAAAGGTTCTATACTAAGACCTGCTTAGTTAAATGCTGTATCTATGATCAGGAATTGTTAATGAAAAGCCGGTGCAAACCTCCACAGTGGTGATGGCAGAACTGAGTAACCACATGGCAAGGATGAAGGTCTGCCTGGAGCCTGGCTGCTCCTGCAGTGAGGGTGGGAGAGGTGACGCTTAACTTGGAGATGCTGAGGGGTGCTGTAGGGCCAGCTCTGCTCCCATAATGCTGGGAAATGGCTACTTCCTCTTCCAAAGCAGTAGCCATGTCCTCTAAGGTATGGGGCTGTAGGAGGAAGCCCAGCTTCCTCCTGCAACTCAAGATAGCCTATGCTGTCTGGAGTGGCTGGATATCTTTCCAGTACCATAGGCTTCATATAGGTCAGTGACAGCTCGGTGAACGACCCTTTCCACATATCAAGGTCCATTATAGTTATCCTGTGCTGGAAGCCTGAGACAACATCTGTGGGGGATGCTCACCAGGCAAAGATGTGGTTGTCAAAGAGGAGATCTGAGTGACTGTAGAGCAGTAAGGTTCATACAACACCAGGGCACCTGATGGATGGGATGGGGTGTACAAAGCACAGACTGGTATTGCATGTGCTGACTGAGTACGGGTGCCCATGGTTTAACACAAAGAATTATTTAGCAATGACTAGTGGTGGCTTGGGGAGGACATTGGGCTAAGGCAGGACTTTTTAATGACTATGTGCATCTACTGGTCAGACCTCCTTGTGAAGAGGGAGTTCTGCAGTAATTAGTCCTGTATTTCCAGACACCACTGCAATAGCTTCAGAGCGGCAGAGCACAGAGGATTCTGTCTCTTTAACCTACAACAGTCTTCTTGGGCTTTTGGATTTAGTAACTTCAATATTATTACCCTATTGTTTGACTACATGATTATATTGTAGTCTCCCAGTAGGCAGCTTTGTTCCAGAGGAAAGAAGGCCTGTGAGTTATTTTTCTAGGCTCTGCAGATCACGTTTATTTCCTGTACACTCCCTTCTGTCCATCTCCCCATCCTGTCTTTAATTACCAATGGTCTGGTAACAGTTATTCACATTTCTTTATTCTTGCCTCAATTTGTATTTATTTCTTAACAAAAGAATATCTTCCCCCCAACTTAAAAAATATTAATAAACAAATATTAGTATATGGAAAAAAATTAAAAAACTCAAACACATAACTAAAGAGCAGCTTTAGCTTCCAGTTATGTGCGAGTTTGTCCAAAAAAATTACAGTGGAAACATTTGAGCTACCAGTAAAGTACCAGTGAAAGACACAGCTGTGTCACAGCTAGCAAAAGAGAAAACCTGGCTAATTAAAGGTGATGCTACTGGCTCAGCAATAGCATTTCATTCATTGCTGTATTTAATATTAACTTATAATTTAATGTTTATTTTAAAGGGCTATATTAGGACTAATAAACACTGACTTCATTCGCTTCTCAGCATTAAAAAAAATGCTGGAGGCTATGCCAAAGAATATAAATTCTGTCTCTCGCCTCACTTGTTGCTATGCTCCTTTTCCAGCCAAATCCCTTGTTAAGTACAGCGGCCTTGCCTGCTGTGCTGCTCTGTGCCACTGGGTCCTGCTTTCAGTGGGAGATGAGAAAGTCCCTGGAGCAGGACACCTCCAGGGGTCCCTCCAGAGAGGGAGAATGTTCTCCTGTGTTTGACTGGCTTCCTTGGGGGCTGTCACCCAACAGCTGTACAGTTGCAACATCTGGAAAAAAAAATCATGGTATTAACTCAGAGCTAATTTAGAGAGGGTTAATATTTTATTTGTCTTTTACTAAGAAATTTCTAACCACTCTATAAATCTCTGCTTACATTTAGCAGTTCTCTACCTTCACACAGTGTATTTTGCATGGATATCTCTGAACTGTTTATAGGGAGGAGCCCACCCATTAGCAAAAATCAGAACAGTGAATTTTATACCTAAAAGGAAATGTTATCTTGCAAGACAGTGAAAGTTTGGACAGACTTGGTAATGCCATAGTAGATTAGCCTCTAACAAGCAGATGTAATATACAGCCCTCCTGGACGAAACTCAGAATATAATACTAGTCAAACCACGCTCAGCAGACAGAGTAGGGAAATTTATCTTATCTTTGTGGTCATCACACCAAAGAGGGGAAAGAAACCCACACAGCATTCAATCTTTCCCATCAAGCAAATGGTCATTTTTATAATATCTAGAAGATTAGGGATTTTGAAATAAAAATATTCAATGAGTTCATATATATATAATATTATCTTATAATAGAATTATGTCTCGATGTCCCATTTGTATCTTTTTGTGGTTGTATGTCTTTCTGGAAATGCCAGTCTCCATTGACTGTAGAGGGAACATGTATAAGCAACATCAGTATTTGAATATACTTTGATAGTTTAAATTAAACAATGTAATTCCCACCTTACCTGAGCAGTTCATGAAAACGAACAGTTGTGTTATTCTCCAGTCAGATACAATTTGGCTTTGTCTGTACTGTGGTTGATAGTATTTAGCTAGGATTAAATCATGCTGCAACATTTCTTTCTCGTGCTGTTCCACCCTCAAGTACTTTTAGCACAGAAATAAGTTTAAAACATACTAGTAGGTTATAAGAGCACCTGTTTGAAAAACGACATTTTTTTTTTCTTTCAGGTATTCCTTTATCTCAGTTAACAGAAGTATTTGGAATTTTACCTACACTGTGGATATAGTGGGGTGGTAAGGGAGGGAGCAATGACTAATGGCCTCCTGAAACAAATTTAGTCTGATGGTCTTGAATTTCATTCTCCTTAAACTTGCACTTCATATAGACTGCTCAGACCTGCTTCCTGCTGACAAACTCCCAAGCTGCTGTGCATGGATAAATGCTCTGTACTCCAAGAGATTTCTGTTGACCGGTGATCAGGTGCTTAAAAGCACACAGTGTTTAGCCCTCCCTTGGGTAACAGAGATGCTCTGGAATCAAGGGCTGTGAGCCCTTTTTTTTCTACTGAACATTACATTAATTATTATTTTTTTATTTTTTTCCTTTTTCTAAAACCAAAGAGACAAAGAAGCAAATATATTTTTACAAAATATTTTGATGCAGCCATTCAAGTCTAATATCTGAAAGTGTAAACAGTGTATGTCAAACAGCTTTGTTTCTTTTAGCAAGGACTCGCAGAAAATATATCTGAGTCAAGTCAAGATAGTTCTTGCCTTTTAAAAGAAGTCCGTAATTTACAATGAAAATACCTCAGACCCTTTTAAAGCAGCTGCTTGTAAATACATGACTATAGATACTAAGGTATTGTCTGTGCCCTGTATAAAATCCTAGCACAACCAGAGTGAACCTTTGATCACATTGGAACCTGAAAGGGATTAAAATATTTGCCCTCATTAAACAAACTTTGACACTGTCTTCCTAAAGCTACTAAGCTTCAAGAAATGCATTAACAAAATCTTGATATAGTTTCTGGTACAGTGAAGACATGGAAGAGGTATCTCATAATAACTAGGGGCAACTGGATTGCAGTTCTTGGGTGAGGAGTAGAAAAAACAACACAGGAAGAGGGGAAGATTGATGTAGTAGAAGTTCAATGTTTTCTACCAGAATGCCTGCAGTTATCATCTTGCAATCTGACAGATGGCAGGAAAAAACTCATATGACTGAACGGAAAAAGTGAAAATCTTTTAGCCTGCCAGAGCTGTAATCATAATGGAAAATGACACCTGAACCTTATCATGACAGTGAGTAGGATCACATAATAAGACATTATTTCCTTTAAGAGGCATAGTATGGGCCTTCTCCTTTTCCATCTGATAGAGTATATACTGAATGAAAAAATGCTATTGATTTGTAAGGCTGTTCCCTGTAAAATGGATGTCTTGCACTGTCTTATTTTCATTTTTGGATACAAGTCCTCCTTGATTATCTGGCAGAAACAGCTCTCATGCTTGATCTGAAGATAGGGAGAAATAAATATTTTCATTTCTGAATGGATGTATATCTACAGCTATATTTTCAAGAAGGGATAGCAAAGGTCGGGCATTTATTCCTTGCATGTAGTCACTTGGAGAAGTGTTCCAGTTTTGAAACAAAATAAGTACTTAGTTCCCAGTGAGTTTGGTGGGATTTTCAGTTCCCAGAAACTTTTCAAATACCCTGTACTGATAATGAACCACCCTAGTAATTTTGTGTTTTGTATCAAACCATGACTTTCTGAAATCCAGGCAGAGTTATGAGGTTAGGGCTTGTGAAGTATTAAGCCAGTACAAGACTTCCCAGTTCCTAATGTTTTGTGTAATTTATAATGCAGATGTATAATACAGAAATGACATCAGTTTTGGCTTCTGAGTAATGATTGAAAGTGTCTAGCAATGAGTTTATCTCACTTGACAAGGAAAATGAACAAGATGAAGATAAAACTTTTGATACTCTGATCTCATATCAGTATGTATATTTTTTCTGAAGAAAATGTTTAGATTTTAGCCTGCTGCATAAATCTTTTTTGTTCACTTGCTTTTGAGGAAAAGGCTGTCTCCGACAAAGAGTATATTCAATGTTCGTGTTTTCTAGACACCAGCATGGCTTGCCTGGGAAGACCAGTGACAGTTTGTGAGAGGAAGTCCAACATACTACATAGAATAAAACAGTACATCAAATATCTAGTGATTACAAGATTTATTTAGGACAAATCTGCATGTTGCATGCACTCTGATGGAGATTATCCATGGACCTACCTAGGTCCTAATGGAAGAAGATTGCTTTGACGTTAACCCACCTGTCCAGAAAGAGTTTGTTGCTGATAGTCTTTCCCCTCGAAATATATCCTTGAAACTACCCGAAGTATCAGAATGGGACACTGAGAAAAAGCACACTTCATTCCTGTGACATAGACTAGAAATGAATTCATGAATGCTAACTCATGTCTTGAGCTTTCCTGACAGTGGAACTGGTCAGCAGTGTAAGGGACAAAATAAGTGTTGAATGTTGTCACCGAGGTTGACTTTACTTTAGAAAGCAAAATATCAAGCTTAAGCAGAGTTTGCAACTGAAGTTCAAAGGTTATGTCCTTCGAGTCATGTGAGAACAAAGACATGATTGACTATATGTGTTGTATCTTGGTAAGGAAGTGCTGCAAGCCTTCTCACAGCCACAGATAAAAGAAGGCATACCTGCCACTACTGATATGGAGAACCTGGGAACAGAAAAATGCTTGGGAAGTCTATGTGCTTAGTATAGTTAATTATTTGTATCACAGTATTTTATAGGGATGCCTTGTGCAGGGATCCCAGTGTTCTGGGCACTATACAAACAAAGAACAACAAAATGATCCCTGGAAATTTTACAGTCCAGCTGATTGCAAAGCCACTTGGACAATGGGTGGACAGATGCCATCAATGGAACAGGCAGTGAAAGTTCCTGCCAATTCCTCAAAGTGCTTCAGTCTGCCAACATGCGTCACCTCTATTTCACATTGACTCTGCTTAAGCCAGCTGGCTTTTCACCAGAGCCCTTTTTGCATCAGGTATTTAGACAGCAGAGAATGCATTTCGTTGGAATCAGTGAGGAGATGTAGAAGTTCATAACGATTACAATGTATACAAGACTGTCTCAGTGGTTTCATAACATATAATGTTATTGCTTGTGTTCTGTACAACTTGTAGGCTCCCACAACTGAGAGCCCTTGAGGAGGAAACAAAATTACTCCATACAAACATCTGGGAATTCTTTCAAAGAGTTCAGAATGCTTCACAAGATTCAGAAATTTGCTTCTCTATAGCTCAGCAGGAGTGCTACTGTTCATAGATTCCTGATGTTGGCATATGGTAGAAATCCGTGAATAATTTTGGGAAATAAATTATTCACGAATTTTGCCCTTTATGCTTGTGAAGTTCGTGAATTTGCTTGCTATCTAGAAATGTCTTCTGGTAAAAACTCTTGCTCTGTATGTCATCCACAAGCAATTCACTGTAAATATTCCTAAAATACAATTCATGGCCTGCCTAACCCTGATCCTGCAAACGCTTACTCACATTCTTGTTGTGATTAGTCCCATTAAAATCAAAGGAACCTTTACATGTGGTTGTAAAGTTAAGCCTAGCCATAAGAGTTTGTAGGATGAATGTTTAGGTTGGTTCCATAACCCTTGATATTCTACATGCTATGTAGTCTCTGATTGCAAAATGAGATGCAGGCACTTAGAACCTGTAGAAAGTTAGGATTTTTCAGTCCGTGGGTACCATTCTTATTCCCGAAGTGAAGATTCACAGAATCCACCCATACGAATCTGAATGTGAGTACATAATTCAGATTTGCTGATTAGTGATCCAACTTGAAATCAGCTTTGGAACACAGCAAAACAAATGCAACACAAAGGTTATTGAATCCAAATCATTTACAAATCAGAGTGAATATTCATAAACTTTTAAATGATTTATTCAGCACTATAGAACCTTCTACACTGTGAACTTTACAATGGTTAAAAACACCAATAAGCAAAGAGTTTGGAGGTTTTATGGCCACCCACAGTAACAATAGAAAATGTTTACTAGAGCTAGGCAGATTTATTGACAGAAAACAAAGCCTGAAGTTTGAAAAAAAAAAATTAGCTAACTCTGAAGAAAAAAAGCACCATTTAGGCATAGTTATTGAGTGGCACATTCACTTGTATATATAGCTGTATTATATGTATTATATAAGTGGTGGTGAAAAGAATATACTGCATTTTGTATTTAAGTGATAAATTGCATTTGGGATTCAGTTCTATGATCTCACTTGCCTTTTGCTGTTATTCCTATGAGTCTCTGAAAACAAACAAAAAACAACACCACAAACAAAAAAAAAACGCCACGTGGCTTGCACAGCATTTGTGAATGTGCACTGGGTTATAAAGTTTCTACTGGCATTTCTTTGGGGTGATGTGTGCTTGTAATTTCACCACTCCACAATAATGTGATTCTGATTTACACAGATTAAAAGCTTTTATACGATAGATTACATGGCCCTGTATTTAAAACTGTATTTACACTAACATGCACATGTACATACACACATTCTCTTACACCTCGCAACTCACCTTCCTATGAAAAGGTCTTAAACAAGTTCTACTTGTGCATAGATTGAAGTCAGCTCAATGAAGAGTTTTCTCATGTATTGAATTGAACTGATTTAAATCTAATTGAATTCTGTAAGCTGCATGCTATTTTTGCTGCTTGTCATTATTTGTTGTGAGGTACTTTAGAGAAACAAATTAAAATTTTATTTAGCATCATTCAAGTTAACTGTACTATTCAAATTTAAGAAATTAGTGGGTTTGCTACCAGGATTTTTTACTTTGCTAATTGTCATTTTATTAAGAATTAGAAAAACAAGTAGATGAATATAGTGCTAATAGTTCCTCTAACATTAGCTGATATCATCCAGGTGATTGTAAAGATATCTGCTTGAAAATAGCTTGTAATTGACTTAGTAAACAGTAGTTTATTGGTATGCTTGGCAGTTGCTATAAAGAAGCTTTTTTATTTTATTTAATATATAATATATAATACTATAGATCAAAATCTGCATCTAATTCCTGGCTTTGAATTGAAAACTGTAAAATTCTCACTGTGACCTGTTTGGCTAGTCAGGGTTTAAAGTGGAATAAATGACAGTGATAAACAAACTGAACAGAATATCTACCAATTCCTACAAAGAGCTCGATATGAAGTGGAGAACTCTGATATTTTCATTAGTATTTTTATTACTTTTTATTTCACAGAAGGGAAGAAATAAATGAGGTTCAGTAGCAAGGGTTGCCAGGTTTCCAGAAGTGCAAGTGTTACAATCCATGGATCTCTCATGAACCCTGACTTTTGCTGGAGAGTGGTGCTGGGACTTGGATTGTGGGTGTCATTCTCTTCTGCTCTCCAGAAGTCTGAATGGAGGTCATTCCTCCACTTCTGCTCCCCGCTTCAGAGTGGGGTGGCTCAGATGCCAGACTCTGGAGGGGCTACAGGGGATGAGGCCAGACTGATACCAGCCATCTGCACCCCTGTGCTGAGATGTGTTGGCTAGCTCCTTCAATGTGGCAGAGGCCAGCTTGCTCAGGCATGAGTCTGGGTTGGGGGAAAGATGTGCTGAATGAAATTTTTTTTTTTAAATCTTTTCCTGCTGTGAGACCTAGCAGGGGTTTTAAACTGTTCCTTTACCAGAAGTTAATTGTATGGGCCAGCCTATGTTTCCCAAAGGCACATGTATTTGCCTTCATTGTTTGCCTAAAGGTGGTGGTGTGACCCATTCCTTGTGGTGGATTTCGTCTTTGTGTCAGTGACCTTGACAGCTTCAGGTGATGTCAGGTTCACTACATATATGGTGTGATACCTTGGGTCTATCCACACTTCCCATTTATCAATGATTTCCAATCATTTTGGAGGTGTTAAGTGGTAGTTTACCATATACAGCTGTTGAAATGGCTGATTGGGCCACACTTTTTTTTTTTTTTTTTTTTTTTGTATTAGCTTTTCATACTTATCTTCCAGATTTCTCATGCAGACCTATTACCAAGCTGGAGTCTACTTTAGGATGGGAGAAAATTTAACTTTCCAGCCCTTACAACTGTAACTGTCTTGACATCTTTTCTCATAAAAAGGCAGGAAGATTGCTTCTGAAAAAATATGGTTGATGTATCTTATGCTGTATATATTTCAAAGGACTACTTTCTGTATACAATATATATATATATATATATATTTTTTTTTTTCCTAGCAAGCCAAGACACTTAGTTAATTAAGAACTTTTGGTAAATATCTCTTTTCCTCCTTAATCATCTAGTGGAATCCAAGTTTTCAGATCTGCTTGTGCAAAGCATACTTTAGTGTAATTAGAAGGCCAGCTGGGCTGCAGAGGCTGAAGTTATCTAAACTACATAAACAGCACCTACAGAGAGTTCATGTTCTGGATGTCACTGATATTGCTGTATCAATTTGAAACAAAGTCATGGATAAAAATAATTGATATTAGATATACAATCCTAATGTCAGATTATGAAGTGAATTGTTCTTTGACTGAACTTAGTTCAGTTCCTACCGAATCAAAGGAAGCTAGTGTCTCTGATAAAAAGAAATTACTTTTGTTTCCTGAATTATTTTTTTAAATATTTTTTTCATGAAATTATGAGCTTTTTTTTTTTCAAGCACTAAAATGCCAGCCTGCTATGAACTCTTTGAAATCATTCTCTGTTTTGACTGTCCACTTTGACACAATGCTGACTTCATCCTTTGTCTACTGTTCTTCTTTCTTCCTTGTTCGTGCTTCATGATTAGAAATTCAAGGCAAACTGAGCCACAACATCTGTGTCTCATATGTTTACAAGCCCAGTTCATTACTTCTATGAGCTGTGCAGGATTTCTCTGTAGGATTTTGTTCACTAGATGTGTTTTTCAGTAGGGATTACAAAAAAAAACCTACTCATTTGAAGTTCCTATAAAAATCAATTTCTTGAGATACATATTTTGACCCCTGTATTAAAAGGGTGCACAGTTCTCTTGGAGCCAAGCTTGTGGTTCAAGACATATATCATACAATCTTGGCAAGTGAATCAAGGAAAGAGATTAATGTACAGTGCAGTGGCTGGACATGTAAGGTCCAGAAATCAGGCTTTAATCTACAGCTCCCTATATGACTTGGTAAAAAAGAAGTCATACTGCTGTGGTGCTGGCATCTCCGATGTTTGGAAAAACAGGGTCACTGTTCATCTTGAGTTGTTTTTACTTTTGAAGTTCATTAATTTCCTTGACACAGGCAGGTGGCTCAGTGAAACTAGGGTTATTTGGAAAAGCAGGAATCTTCTGGGAGAGTAAAAACTGTACGGTTTATTCTACAGTGAAACCTTGTTTTGTCAAATTCCTCAGCTGCTTGTGCTTTAAGCTTGCAGACCTAGCTAAGCATTTGGGTGAATGCTTTATTGTTGCTAGCTCTCGTTCATCTCTAGCTGTGGGGTATCTTGTGGGCAGGCTTTGCTTGATAGTCGCCTCATGTGGAAGGTTGGAGGGGGAAGGGGTAATGTGAGCAGATACACACGGCTCTGATTCTTTGCAATTAGCCCAAGGAAAGTCACCCTTGGAAGCAGGTCAAAACCTTTTTTTTTTTTTTTTTTTTTTCTGAGAAGAGAGGCATGCATTTCTTATCATAAAACTATTAAATGATTAAATGAATAAGTCTATTAAACCTGGGCTCCTCATTCCAAATCAAACTTGTTGTTCTGGAGCAAGGGTGAAAAAAAGAAAATAGATATGCTAGATTTGATTCTAACAGTAATATGATGCTATTTTCTTAATTCAGAAAAATATGACTGATATATAGCAAATCAGCTCACTACGGGACACAGTGAGTGTCTTGGTGATGAGGTTTTCCCTCCTTCTACAATGAACTTCCAAAATTGTTCAAGTGCACAGAAAGAGAAGGGTACCTTTTATTTCTTATAGTCAGATGACACTCATGAGCGAACCTATTTTCAGTCATAATACTGATGAATGCATTTATTTATTTGTCTGAAAATGTATTTTTTATTAAATTAAGGATTAATGTCCCTGTACGTAGCCTCAAGTCAAGTCTTCCCTCACAGATTAGTTTTCCCACTCAGTTGTTTAACTTCAGCACTTTCCCTTAGTAGCAAATGTAATCTGGGGACAAGTAGGATTTAATTGGGTTTGTCTGTAATTTAACCAAAATTTGAACTCCTTTCTTCAATAGCAAAATATTCATTCCCCAACCCGGCTACCCCCAGTTGCCTGGTTTGTGTTTTATCTCTGTTTACAGATAAACCAGAATGCTTTAACACAGGAAAGATAAAGTGAGGACATTCTATACTCATTATATTCTCAGTAGAGTCTACAGATAAATGCTTGTCATAAAAAAAAAAAGACAAAAAAAAACAAAACCCTGCAATTCATTCTTAAAATCTATTCTGAGAGCCATACAGTTCCATTTTTGATGATTTTTTTCCTGATAACCATTTCAGAACACATTGCCAGCATTAATAGAATCCCTCAAATATGTGAGAGATTAAACATAATCATTATTTTATGCATAAAAACAGAAAACAGAAAAACAAAAGGTCATCAAAAATTGTTGTAAAACTTGAATTTGGAGCTCCTATCCTCTCTTGTCTTGATAAAAATTTCTATCTTTATACATCAATGAAGTGCTTAAATCATATCAGTCCTGCTCCAGCAGACCACAGACATTAGAACAACCTAAGATGCACTTAATATTCAAGATAATCCTAGATGCTTTACTAAGCCATGTCATTAATCATAACGTTTGGTGAAGTTTGTGAAGGTATTCTGTAAGAACCCCGAGTTCCCCTTTCATTTAAAATTTAGTAAATTGAATGGAACAAATTTCATGACAAGAAAAAGGAAAGACATCTGAAATGAAGATTACACTATGTGTTTTGAATGGAAGCATACCTATCAAATTGAGATTTAACCAGTGAAGTACCCTATATTATATTTTGGTTATATGAATGATCTTTTTTTTTTTGTTCTTTTACTTGATGTCTGAATGTTTGGTTCTCTCCAGCTCCCATATTTTTTCCACTGAATTTGACTTTATCCCACTAGAAGTTGTGTTTTCTTCCCTCTTTATGTCTCCTAAGTGTAACATTTATCTTGAATAATAGACAAGATAAATACTCAGTTTTAAATAGAATGGATTTATAGATAGAAAACAAAATCCAACAGACTTAATTAATTCCTATATCAAACAGGCTTCTTTTGTGAATAAGTAATGCTGGGAAAGACGAACAAACAAACAAACAAACAAAACCAAAAATGACTACAACAACAAAAAACCAACATTTAAAAAGTGCCTTACAGAAGGAAAAAGTCCTGCTTAATTATCAGTTCCCACACCTCTACTGTTTGGTAAGGCAGAAATCACGAGTCCAAAACGTGCAAGGCAAAAAAATTACTGAGAATTCAACTCATCAGTGTGTAAAGTGTAGGGGCTTTGTTCCAGCAAAGCACTGAAACACATGCTTGTCTTTAAGCTTATGCTTTCATCTGATTTAGTGAGAGCACTCTCTTATCCTACTTGCCAGGTTTTTTGGAAGATGTTTGTTGCATTTCTCTACACCACACAGGATTAAGCCATAACTTAAAGAACATGCTGTCCAGTCTGAAGCTATTGTTATTTTTCTGGAGAAAATGTCTTAATGTAGCAGTAGAATTAGTTTCTGACAGTCTTTGTTCTGAGAAGTTTGCTCACAACAAAAGGAACCCTTCTGTGGACACAATAGCTTGATGATTAGAGCGCTCAGCTGAGGAGGAGAGGACCTAGGTTCAACTCATTGATCCAAACCAGACAGAGCAGGGAACTGAACCTGACTCCCTAGTGTCAGAGATTAGGGTGTTCCGCTGGGATAATAGCAACCCCCTGCTCTGTCTGGTTTGGATCAGAGAGCTGAACCTCAGTCTCTCCCATCTCAGCTGTGTGCCCTCATCAGCAAGGTATTTGGCCAATGGAACAGGGTGTTTTGCTCTTTAAAAAAAAAAAAAAAAATTAATTCTGCACCAGAATAAAATCCAAATTACCCAATCCTGACACTTTCCACATGATGGAATTGTTGTTTTCTGGCCAGGCCGAGAGAGAGAGAGAGAGACTTTGTGGTCACATACTGAGGGAGCCAGAAGCAATAAGAAGATATAAAACCCCTTTGTCTCTGCAAATGCAGCTAAAGATGCAAAGAGATTCAGACACGTTATCTACATGGCTTTGGCAGGAGCAGGGAAAACAAAACCACCAGAAGCATCCTCATGGAAAGCCAGAGCTGTCTCAGTGACCCACAGTTTTGTTTGGAGGAGAATGGTGGAGGAGGATTTGTCCTCTATCATCATCAGTGCAGTGGGGGTGTCTGTGTCAGAGCACAGGCTGTCTGTGAGAGTTCACCTGAAACTTCAAGCGGCTTTTTTCCCCACTGTTTTCTGTGCCTCTCTTCTCTCCCTTGGTTTTCTACCTGGTCCTCTCTAATTTCCGTGCTTGTCTCCTCCTTTCACTGCCCTTTCTATATATTCACATCCTTCTGAGTCCCTTAAATTTTGAACTTCTCACACAGAGAAATTGTTCTGGCCTAATTTTTTTTTTTTTTTTTTGTAATGGCACATGTAGTTGATCTCTGGCACAAATCCCTCTGTGACTGTGCTCATATCAGTTGACAGAAATGGATGGGTTTTAGCTGTTTATCTTGTCCTCGTAATACACACACACATATCGAATTTCTTAATCTAATCCCAGGCATTTTTAAAGGTTTAAACATCTTTATTCTCCCTACCTTATCTTCTGCATTCCATTTCTAAACAAGCAGTAGTATTTCTTCCTTTTTTTTTTTTAATTTATTTTTTATGAGAATTTAGCATTTGAACCCTTTTATAGTCATCTATACAGGATTTAATTACTCTAGTCATATGAAGTTCACGGACACATCTTTATCAGTTGGAATTTGCAGCGCTGTATATCTCCAAGCATGGCTTGTGGACCTCTGATTTTGAATGAGTGCTTTACTCTCATTCACTTGAGATGGAAAATGACCACTACTTACTACATCAATATTGGAGTACACACATTTATATCGAAGAAGTATTCACAGGAGCGTTAGGATGGAAATGTGGAGTGAATGAATTATAATCAGAGTCATTATTTCAGTTCCATTCACCCATAAGCAGGCACTTGCTGTTGCAAAATCCATGTCTGGAAATCACATTTGTCTTGTTTCCATCTGTCTGAATTTATGCAGCAGCAGATAGCAAGATGCCAGAGAACCCCTTTTTTATGTTGCTGTTGTTGTGTTGTCAACAAATGAGATTTCATAGTCTGCTCCAGAAATAAGACACATGTTCCTATACTTGTGTACCCAAGCTCAATGTTACATCAGTTCCAAACAGTCCTTATCATGTCAGCCTGTGAATAAAGTGGGGTCATTTTTTTTTTTTTTCAGAACAATTCTGTCTGTTGAAGAGTACTTCTCCATATCTTTGTCCCACAATTAGTAAGCCTGAGAGGGTTTTCAGTTTTCAATACCCTCTCCTTTCATCCTTATCGGACATTACTTGCTAATACTAAATGACTGACTCTGGGCAACCTGATTATCATTGTGCTAAAGATTGTAGAGTGGGCTTCTGCACAAAATATAATGAAATCCAGGTTTTGACAAGGCTGCAGCTAGGTTCCCAAGCAAATCTAGGACGTGCAGCACACAAGGGAAACAGACCACACCGTACACAATGAAACTAGCATACAGTGTAGTGGTCCAGTGAGGAAACTGTCCTCATAATCCATAATGGAGTGCTATCATGTAATTGGATCTCCATGGTGTAAGATGACCCAAGGCACTTTGTAATCAAAACAAAGGCCGTTAACTATTTTACATGAAGTCAGCTGCATTGCATCCCTCCTGGCAGACACTTTAGAACCATAATTACATTCATCTCCATCTTTAATTTACTCCATTGTGCTTCTGTCATTGCAGGATCTTTGCTACCAAGCACTATGTGTTCATTTCTTCAATGCTTACTGTAAATGGCAAATTAAGCATGGCATCGGTTTTAACTCCGAATTGCCCTGCTCTTGGTGGGATAAAGTCAAGCTCATCATTACTTGAATATTAGTTTATTGTGGTTTAACGAGGGACACTATTATATTTGGCTTGGGGAATCCAATTCCAGACAGATGCCAACTTGCAAAGAAAGTTTGTTTGCAATCCTGCTAGAGGTAAAGAGCTCTCTGTCAGTCCTGGAGAAGTGAGCTGGGTAACAGTGAATTAGGAGTGGATCTTCATTTTTAAACTAAATGAACAGAGTCTAATTGTTAAGGCCTGAGCCTGCAATTTGTCACAGTATCCCCACTTCCTTCAGCAGGAATCAAGGATGTTTCATTCTTGCATAATACCATACCTTGTAAAAGTTTCATAATGAGCAATTGTGTGGATGTATTTATGCTTTTGTATTAGTCATTTTACAGCTTTTTTATTTAACAAAGGATGAGGCAGTGAGATTTGAAATGTTATTTGCAGAGGAAGTCTGTCGTGTTTAATGGAGAGTATCCAGGAAGGAAACAACTGCCAATCTCAAATTAAATACTACGTAAGAAAATGGATAGATTTTTGTGATGCCAGGTTTCCAAGGACTAGTTCATTCCATAGCATTCAAGTAATACTTTAGTGCTTCTTGCTGACTCGTTTCTCTTCAGTTACTTACAGAATTTCCATTTTATAAACCTCTTTTAATCACTGCTGTAAAAATTCATTCTGAGTTAAAATTTATTATATAATTAATGATCCAAGAAATAGACGTCCCTGCCTCTCCTTATTCCCAGCTCCCCTCTGTGTTTGCAATCCAATTTCTAATTCTTTTATCTGCAATTTATGAAAGTGAGGGAGAAAAATAATCAAATAAAATTGATGAAAAATTTACTTCTAATTCAAGTTCAGTTCTTGTAGGTATCTGTATAAGCAAAATCTAGCATGGGTTAGATTCTGATAGTTCACCTGACTGCTTGCAATCTATCTAGATCTTCTGCCTCCCTTCTGTTACCTCCTTCCCCGTCTCCTTTTACAACAATATGTTTGGTGCCCCTGTAGCAGTGTTAAATGGTTATAATTGGTGGTTCTGCCACTGCTTTCATCTCCAGGGAAGAGACACACCACATCACTGCATCTTTATGACTTCCCATTTGTTAGCCACAGGTAGGGTTGCTCTGTATCATGTCTACAATTGGATTTAGAAAAAAAAAAAGACAACAAAGCAGTGTTTCAGAAGTGCACCTATCATGTATGTATGACCCTTTGAGGTGTTGAATGGTGTTTTTAAGAAGTGCTGTCTTTTACATCTCCATCCATCCCATGTTATGACAGAATAAGGACCGCAGAGTAGCATGAAAGCTTTGCTTTTCTCTGAACACCTGGTACCACTCTGTGGGCAGGGACCCTTCAAAAATAGCTCTCATAAATTTGTGCTTCTGGGCTGACTGAATTTCTAACTCAGCTCTGAATTTCCTTCATCTTTTTGCTTTAATGACTGTAGCTTTAATTTTACTTTAATGCTCTTAGCATCTGAATAGAGAGCTTTCTTGTGGCATTAGTTGTGAATGAATACTTTGGGGATTTTTAGCTGATGCCTCCAATGATAACAGTCTCAGTAAGAGATATCCAGAAAGTTTTCTAGAAAAGACAGTTTTTCAGGCACATTTCCAAGGAGCAGGCTGCTTAGATTAATTAAGTAATGTAAAAAACATCCCCACTAAGCAAGTCCCCATAGTTCAATTTTTCCAGCAGGAGACCAGAATCATGCACCTTATTTGTGAGGTCACTTCCATAATTGCAACAACAGACTTCTTTTGTAATAGCTTTTCCTTTTTAATGGATATTTAAATAGAGGTAATTAAATATGGTTATTTATACCCATCTCCTGAGAGGTAACATAACAGCACAATGAAAATACAAGTAAATTAGACGTAGCAAATTTCTGTTAGAAAAGATTGCATTTTGACTCCCTGAGTAATATTGGTTGTTAATTGTTAAGACTCTCAGAGTGATAACGTGGAGATTCAGATGCCATAACATACTATACAAAACTGGATTTCAAAATATTTAAATTTAATAAGCTATAGTAGAAAGTGTTACTGCAGTCAGAAATACCATCTGTATATCTCAGGGACAGGTAGTCATGAAATATTACCATATTTGTAAGGCAAACTTTTCTGAAAATTGGATCCAGTTGTTTTTTTGCTTCTTGACCTTTTTGGGTGCCCATTGCTAATCCTGAAGCTCTTCTGTCTGTGTCCTAATCAGTGGGTTCATTGACTTGTGTCATGGTGCAAACACTTTGGCCAAATACATTGTGTTTCTTACACTGGAACTGGATCCACATGGCTATATTGCAGATCATGTTCTGGTGGCAAGGTGACAAGCATCTAAAGGTTAGGAGTTTACATTGGCTCAGGCTGAACATAAATGTTCATAATTTCAAATTTTCCTCAACGTACTGAAATGTCTTTGGCCTCTAAAACTGGCATAGATAGTGTATAGGCAGCGACTACCTAATAAAAACATCAGCTGCTTTGTGTCCAGATAAGCAGCAAAGGAAGCAAGAACTCCTTATTTGAGTTTTCAGACCTTTTTCCTGGACTTAGTCAAACTAGGAAGGTAGGAGTCCACAAAATAATGTTTAAAAAGGCAAATAAAATCCACAGACCTTCTCAAGTTCTGCTTTGTATTTTGCATGGCATTAGAGAGAATTACAGTTCATCTCTTCCTGTTTTCACAGTGAAATCCCTGAACAATTAGAAGCAAGAAATTTGCTTCTTAAATCCCTTTCAAACTCTTACAGAGGAATAATCAAACTAACAAGTGGTAGTCAAAAGTTAGTCATTTCACATTGTCTGTGTTATGCTATGACATTCTAATTTTCTTTTCCTTGTTTAATAAGAATATTTAAAGAACTGAAATAAATGGAACGAGCTGCTTTTCCTATCAGCCTATCTCAATTTTGTTATTCAGTTGCCTGCAAAAACTGTTTATAGGATCATACATGTTTCTGTTATGAACATTATCCCTTCTTTCCACAACATTTACCTGGAAAATAAGAGTAGTTTGAGCCTAAATGAACTTACAAAACAGACATACAGAATTCATCACAAGCAGCTTTACATTATCTGAGAGCATAGGTTAGTGGTCTAGGCTTCCTCAGTAGGGAAGAAGAGAGACATTTTGAGGGAGATCCTAACCTATCCTGTTCTAAGAAAAAGTCTAAGGAAGTTGGCTGTGTTGAATGTGTTCCTTTATACCGAGCTTAGATAATGGTTATGGGTGAGACGCTTCATTTCAATAGACTTAAATTCAGCAAATCCCACTCTCTGCACTTTGGTATGATATGAATGTCTGGGATCAGAGGGTAGGGCCCTGAAAGAGCATCCCTTGCTGACTCTTCTGTTTCCCCACCCCTGAAATTTGAACAGAAAGATCATTTTAAAATAGTAACAAAAACAAAGTTAATAAATAAACATGGAGAATTGAAATCTGATACCTGCACTTTTCCAGAAATAATACTTCTTCCCTGTAAGACTTAGAGCTCTGTGGCTACAAAGCAACGGACCTGTAGCTCCCCTCCAGCTAACATCCGTTCTGTCCTTTATTATTTTTGTGCTGGTCTGTTCAGGACACAAAAACCCTGACTGCAGTGCTACAGGGAAAAACATATTGGATTCTTCCTCAAGACTTGCCATCAGCAAGATCTCTGGTCAGTCTTAAGGTTATAAGAATGGCCTTGTCTTGGCGCTCTGAAGCACAGAACAATTTAAGAAGAAATTAGAAGAAAGGTTAAGAGAAGCTGAATATATAGGGAGAGGTGATATCTCATTGCTAGGCCAAAAGAATACATTTGGAAGAAAAGAACCACAAAATTTGGATAAGCACAGATACGGGAGAATATGGATCAGAGTTTAACTTAATTCTTTTAATGTGTAAGAGTATTTGAGAAAATAAAAAAAAAAATTAAAAAAAAGGCAATACCTGAGGGATGTTAACAAGGAGAAATGATGATGTCCTCAAATCCTGTAGGATAGAGAGAGTAAGAGGGAGATAATTACTGTTTGTGAGAGGTTACCCAGAGGTGCAGTAAGGGAAAAACTGTAATGAGCCATAAAACCACTGACTCTGTTGAGGTCATGATTTTAGTCTCCAGCAGAGTTACAAATTTCAGTTCCCAGACTCATCTTTGGAAGCTTTTATTTTTTATTTTTTCTTCTGGAATGGGGCTCAGGCATAGCTCAGGAAGTCCTCCATAAAATGAGGAGAGCCCTGTGCATAACGAGACAAACACAAACTTTTTGTGATTTATATAGGTCAACAGAAATAAAGTCATGAACTTTACATATACATTTGTATAGTGTAAGAGTCCAAGAAAAAGTATTTGTCCTTCATTTTCTGCTTTCCAAGCACAACCACTAGCACTGACAAATCTTGTTAAATTCAGTTTTTACTTATACCACTCTTACAGTAGAGTCCAAGCTGCAAAGGAAATATCAATAGTTCTGTTCATTCTGATTTCAGGCAGATCAAAACTTATTTATAATCTACAGAGATATTTCAGTGTTTGAGCACACTGCTAAGTCTGATTTTCATATAAACAAAGAGGAAGTGAAAGGGGAATTTTAGATTTGGTAGTCAGAAGTTGCCATACTTTTAGTTACATTAGTGACCGACTCAAGAGAGTTTCCTCCGTTGCAGGAAGATTAATGTAAACTCCCTTTTAAAATGAATAATCTTATCTATTGTATGAACATTTAAAAAAAAATGAACATGTGTTTCTTGCTGTAACTTCAGATGTTCAGTAAAAGATATTCTTCCAAGATTGACAGTAATAGATTATTATCAACCAAGCAGGAACCTCCAACTTCAGAAGGTTTACAGGTACCTATCCACAGATTAACTCCAAAAATCTATTATTCATATTAATGTAAGATATGTTTATGGAGACGTATATATAAATATGAGGTATATAATAATATAATGAAGATTCTTTGATTGCCTTTATGCTGTAGTTGAAATGAGGTGCTTGTGTATTCTCTCCATTTGTGGTATGTATTTGTTGGTCTAAGGTTTACTCTGAGTAAAACTATCCTTAAAGCAAACACTCAATTTTGTGCTACATCTCTGAACCTGTAGGGTAACTCCATGTGGTTTCAACTTCAACACTTTGACAAAAAATTATTATTTATGTAAGCTGTCAAATCCACACAGGACAAGCAGCTGCACAAGAAAAATTTGTAACACTTAAACCATAGTAAGAAACATAAGGCTTTCATAACAAACTGTGCTTTCCCTTTCTCTATTTAGTCCACTAAGAGTGAATTATTCATTATAATCAAGCTAAAGCTCCCCTAGTCTTGCCATTTCATCCGCAAGTTTGTTGAAAATTAAAGCTCAGCATGAAGCCTCCAGAGAATTATTTTGAGTTAATAACACCTGCAAAGAACAGAGATTTCACTGTGAGGTAAATTGCTGTGTGATTGCCCACACATCAGCAAAAATTATAATTGGGAGAAACTGAATATTTTCTCTGTATTTAACTGGTGAGGATTTTGTGGGGTGTCATTTTATGTTAAGCAGTAGAGTTATAATTTAGAATGTTCCACAGCAACAGATAATGTTTGTTTTAACAGCAAGATTTCTTTTCTATGAGAAGACTTCTGTTACTGTCAGCTGCTATTGCAACTTTATGCAAAGCACATTTAGAAACCTTTCTTAATCTTGGGAAAAAGTGTCAGAGATTGGCTTTAAACTGTGGATTTTTTTCCCCCTGTGATTTCTTGTGAATTGAAAAGTTAATTCTTTCTCCTACCTAACTGTACCTCATAAATATTAAGCTAAATCATGATTTTGATCCCTACATCTGTAGCATATGTATGCACAGCAGCTCCCTGGACAGCAGTGGAAACTACCCAAAGCAAACTTTTTTGTTTCTTACAGATGATTCAGGAATACACTAATAACTGACATGAAGAAGTCAGATGGTGCTCCTAAATCAAATTGGATATTAACATTATCATATATCCCAAAAAGAGAAACAAACAAACCAAAAGTCAAATTATCTTGTCTCCTTATTGTGCTGCATTGTTATACACTGAGGTATTACTGTCTGCAGTTTCCAAGAGCCCTGTATCAATTCACAACGCATGTTTGGAGTAGGATTCAGGCTTCTGTTTTATGACAGTAACAACCCCAGCAAGAAATGGATGAAGCTTGTATCACTCATGACAGTTCTACGTGGGCAGCCTTGGAGAGAGCAATTTTTGCCTGTGCTTTGAAGAGAACCAGCTCTGGTCCTCCAGCATAGAATCTGTGCTGGCAAGATGTAGTGCTGAACTCAACAGATTACTTAGAGACTTGGTTGCTTTATTCAGGCACATTGCCATGCAGCGTGGCTGGATGTGCCTTCTGGATTGGAGCAGTTTGGGCTCTGTCTGCTCATCTCTGGGTGGAAGGGCTTTTGTGACTTTCAAAGTTACAGGGTTTCATTTAAATCACAGTGCACAACTTAGTTTGACCTTACTTACTAGAAAACTCTTTGTTCTAAAAGAGTATACTTCTGAACTATGTACTGAATACTGCCAGGAGCCTGTTGATACGCTCCTCTGTCCCTCCCTATTAATCTCCTGCCACCTTTATCATTTCTGTAGCTGACAGAGATAGCTCAAGAGCTTGTCTCACTGAACTCAAATTTAGGATTGTAATCATAGCTATGTTTTTTTGTGTGTGTGTGTTTTTGTTTTGTTTGTTTTGGTTGGTTGGTTTTTTCCCTTTTCACTCCAGTTGTAGCAGAAATAAAAGCACACCAACAAACAAACAAGAAAACAAAATAAAACAAAAAACACCAAAATCCTGGTTAAAGACTAAAGGAAAAGGAACATTTCTAGGAGAGTGACATCTGGTTTCAGATGGGTACTTTTAGTGCAGTGGAACTTGCTTCACTGAATTCTTGTCATATGCCTTTCATAGTTACTCAATAAAATATCCCTGGTGCAGAAGGCAAACTCATAAGAGATAGGGAACTCATAAATTCATGAATGTGTTGGACAATAACATGTAATGGGTGCTGTTGCTGCTATGCATAATAGCTGAGTTATTCTTACTGTAACACAGCTCAGGGCTAATATAACACAGGTTCATTTCTTTGGATCAACATGGGATGTATTAAAAAATAATTTGCTGGGCAAGATGAGGCTTTTCAGGCACAGATAATTCTACTACCTGCTCCAGAAGCCACTGAGAAGTTTAACAAAATAATAAATACCTTCTGATTAACTTATCTTCCTTTCCCACAACCCTTCAGAGCATTTTCCTTTTTGACTTCCAAGAAGAACTGTAGGTAAGTGGGCTTCCAGCACAGAATCAGCTGTGAATGGTGGCCTCCAGCTTCAAGCTTGTGATGTCTGTGTCACTGCTCATGGATCATATTAGAATTTAACTCAGCTGTTACAGGGCTAGGTGAAGACCTGGTGTTTGGCTCAGGGCTATAGGGAAGAAGAGAGGAAGCAGGTGTGCTGTATAAGCATACCTCCATGTGTCAACAACCATTCTCTTGTCAGATGGATTTATCTGCTCCAGCTGCACTGCTCTAAGAGTGGATCTTTCAGTATACATTTATCTAATGTATTATGTGTATGAAATGCGCTGTCAGTTTCTTTCAGACAAAAGTTTTGTAGCATAAGGAATGTAATTATGTGGATGATCTCGCATCACCATAGGTTCCCACAGTGTGATCCAAAGAACCATCTAACAGCATCCTATTTTGCTAAGTACTGTATAGTGGTAATTAATTCCTAGAGAAAAGCGAAAGAAGAAATGAGTTGACTGCCATTTTAAATATCAGAAAAATGATACAGTAAGAGAATGTGTGTTGAGAAAACCAATGGTAGTTCAGAGAAGCAAAGGTGGAAATCTGAAAGAGGTGTTGTGCTGTGGGTTTCTAGTCAATGTTTCAAATGGTCTGTGTGATGGACAAACTTCTATTATTTCAAAGCTGCTCTTTTCAAAATGTGAAAACATGGATAAAGCATCTTAAAGAGGTAAGAATAATGCCCCATCTGAAAGAGAGGACTCCAAGGTATACAAACCACCTTACTAGACATCAAAGGGATGCTTTGCTATTCCTGCTCTATGATACAGATATATGCCTGAATTTAGGTGTTTTTCTTTGAATTAGGTTCTAAATTTTTCCACCATTTATGGGAGTTCTGTGTACATGAATCGCATCTATCCCTAACTTTGAAATACTGTTGGAAGTTGAATGTCATAAAAATAGGAGACAATAAAAAAAAAATCTGTTGTTTTTTCTAGGTTGTCCAGGGGCCAAGAAGAATGAGTTCCTGACGAGTGTTTTGGATGCACTGTCCACAGATATGGTGCATGCAGTCTCTGATCCATCATTGTCTTCTAGCCGGTGGGTTTCAGATCCTTTTTTTTTTTTTTTTGTCTTTAAAAGGACTCTGGCAGTGGTGAATGAATTGTTAAGAACTTTGAGAAGTAATTCTTCTCCTGCCTTCACAAAGGGTAAATTTCCAAGAACCTATCTATCTAGGATAGTTTACTTCAAAGTTACCACTGTGGAATATGTCCACTAAATAGAGATACACCTGATGGCTGAGTTCTCATCAGCAGCACAACTTAAATTTATCTGTAGCTTCTGGTGCAACTGTGCCTTGGTCTTTGTTTTTTTTGTCAGCCTTTACTTGATGAATATGTGCTGCCTTCCTGATATATGTTTTGCCTACTTGCTTCTAAAACAAATAAATGCTTTCAACATCCATAGGCATAATTAAAAATACATAAGTGTTGGCAAACTTTGGGCATCTGCAGGTCAGGTGCTTACTACCTGAAAGGACGGGGCATTTATTATTATAGCTCACCCTGTAATTCAGTACATTTTGGTGTTTTATCTGAAAGCATCCATCATGGGTTGTAATTGAGTCTAGGTATTTGGTGATGTTGACTGTTGACATACTTCAGTTATGTATATTATATGTTTTCATGTTCCTGCCATGTCTGTCTTTCGTTTATTTCTCTCTTCAGTTTTCTTTGTTTAAGGAAATGAAAGGAGAAGGTGCAATGTTCTGAGAACTGTGCTGACCTCAATACAGCTTAAGAGAATTAACTAAAAGGAGATTATAGCCCTTTGGATAAAATTTAGGATGCAGTTGGCCAAACTGAAAAGAGAAGTATTCACTGCAAGAAACTAGTAGCCAAAAGCAGAGAGGCTTATGTAGCAAAACATCTAACAATGCTTTAACTATTCAGAAGCAAAGGAATAACCCGGGGTTTCTGTATCAGAATAAAGACTTAACACCTATTTTCTGTTTCAGGGTTTCAGAACCTGATCCAAATCACACTCTGGAAGAGAGAGTAGTCCACTGGTATTTCAAACAACTAGATAAAAATTCCAGTGGTGACATTGGAAAGAAAGAAATCAAGCCATTTAAAAGGTTCCTAAGAAAGAAATCAAAACCCAAAAAATGTGTGAAAAAGTTTGTGGAATACTGTGATGTGAACAATGATAAGTCCTTGTCAGTTCAAGAATTAATGGGTTGCCTGGGAGTAACAAAAGAAGAAGGTAAAGCAGAAACAAAGAAACGCCATAGTAAGAACCTTTTCTATCTTTTTGTCTAGATTTTTCAACCTATAGCTTTTGCTTAGGGTAGATGACAGGAAAGCAGCTTCTGGGTATGCAAATTAACACTTTGCTCTGAGAAACAAAAGCTTTTCAGCCCATTAGATGCTTGTTTGTTCGATATATGCTTCTACATTTAGAGCAGGAAACCTAAGAGGATACAATACCATTGATATCATATCATTATTGAAATGCCTGTTCAATGTCATTATAGTGATGTGTTCTGAATGAGTGCAAGTATCACACCCATGCTTTCCTGAATTCCTGCTGGGAGGCAAAAACATTGTTGAGCTTTCTAATGACTTATTTCTCAAATGTGGTTTAGAGATGATGTGAGGAATGTGGTCATCTACCAAACAGGTGGGACAACTACTGGTACACAGCCAGTTACCTTGCTGCAAAACTGATAGAAAGAGGAACAATTATTTACAGTGTATAACAGTCCTTGCAGAATTCAATCACACAATTCCTGAAAAAGAAGAAGAATCTAAAATATTTTGTAAACAATAGAAGAACATATACAGTAACTCCATGCTGTAAGAAGCTGTAGAAAATGAATGGGGGCAAATTGTTCTGTTTGCTTTGGACCCTAAGATGAAGCCAGGAAAGTAAAATAAAAGAGTCATAGGAAATGAAGAGCATGGCAAGTGGGAAATGGTTATATTCAAGTATAGAAAGGGTATGTTGCAGAAAAGAGGAACAGCTCTATGTTGCACTAATAAAGTAAATTGTCCATGTCTCACAGAAATTGATCTCTCAAAACAAACATGAAATCAAGATTTTTTTTTTCTGATATTTTGTGGACTTAATAATAATACCTTGCAATTTTCACTTATGCAAAGGTAAAATACTGTATATGAGGGTGGCTGAATATTGTTGTCTTTATGCTATAAATGTGGAAAAAAGAAATGTAACACTTTATTTTTCGTTTACACTATTTGGTAATCCAGTGTCTTAAAACGGAGGCCACTATAGTCACTTCATATTTTAACATCCACCTCAAAACAATTTTATCCTGCTGTAGCTAGCACTCTTTGCTTTGGTACTAGGTGAAATTGGGTCTGACATCATTGATCCAAGACATAAAGGAAAGCTATAGCAAGATTCAAACCAAGATCCATTTTTTCCAGTGCCCATTCCAGTGGGAAAAAAAAAAATTAAAAAAAAAATAGGATTCTCCTGCTTCCCATAAACTACCCGTTTCAGAATAGTAAGTTTTAAAATACATTAAATTATATGAAGATCACACACATTTGGCTGAAGTAATAATGATTCTTATGCAGAAGAGTGCTTCTCCCCCAGAAAGCTCATAAATATAAGAATATTTGTTTTGGGAAGGAAAAAATACTTTTGCACTAAGAGCATCCAGTTGGAAAACATTTCTAAACTAGATCATTTGGTTGCCTTCCTAACAATACATGTTTTTAAGACAAGACCATAAAATAGCTTTTATTAGAATATCAGTATTTTTTTTGTCTCTCCTGCTTTAGTAGTTAAAATTTCCTTACTGATAATCCTTTTACTTGCACAAAAGGATTCAATCACCACTTTCCTAGGGCTAGAGTTGTATTTCTAGGAATAGGTGAGACCCTGTCACCTGAGGTGTGAAAGCTGAGATAAGGAGGTGACTGTGTCACTCTGTGTGAGACCCAGGTGTCTTGTGAGAACCATTTGAAGCAATGTAAAAGCCAGAGAGCTGCAAAACATATATTCTTAAGGGAATGGTAATTTCTGAAGCATTTTTTAAGGTCCTCTTTAGTTTGTCTTTGTCTGAATGCAGCTTGATTGACTAGCAAACTGACACAGAAAACCAAGAGGGTAAGTTCTTCCCCAGCCTCCCAAGTTTGCTTGTGAAATTGAATGAACCAGCAGACTGATATAACTGGTTTATTTTTATCAATTTTTATTTTTATTATTTCTCTCTTCTTTTAGAGAACCATCTTGGATTTTGACACTAAGCAGAAACTTAAAAGCCAGCAGCAATAACCTTGCTGTTTTGCAGATTAAATGTGAACAACATATTTGGCTGCTAGAGCTGTTCCTGTGCAATATCTTTAAGTAAAGTGAATACTTCCAGACAGTCTTTGCTTTTACATGCTTCTTTCCCACAAGCATAATAGGCTATATTTACTCCTAAAGATTTAATAAGTTTGAAATACTCAATACTGAATAGGTGCAGTCTGTCCAAAGCAAATGCCACGTATTAGCTGGTCAGAAATGCTGTTATCCAGCTTTCATATGAAAGAAGCAATGCTGATACTGAGGAAAGGGAAAAAAAAAAAAAAAGAGAGAGAGAGAGAGATGTTTCAGTTAAAGATGTGTAATATTTTCTCATTTATTTGAAAGCTGTGCAGTTACCCTGCTCTAAAAATTGCTTTTTTTCAAAATGAGGGCTTCAGTTCTTAGGATGCTACATATAACTTGCAAGTCATGTTTACAATGTTTTCTTTTCCCCCTTTTAGCAGCCCCTAAAACCAACACTGAGAGCACTTCATCCAGCAGGCAGGTGAGTATTGAGGAGAGCAAAATCTCCATTTCTGTATCATTGCAGCTTCAGAATGCATTAGTCTGCTATTCTACAAGAAAACATAGATCAGCATCCTAATTAACAAATCTTGGTTTTGTTTTTATCTAAGAAAAGTCATTCAGTCAACTACAGGTGCAGAGTAAATGTACCAAAATGCAAAGTGGAATAGACCTGCCTGTGGATGTTCCTAGTAAAGTGTAGTGACATCCAGGCTAGTGATAATTACATGACTGTAACTGAGCCTTCATATAAGTCTTCTGCATTCCTGAATGACAGAATTCCCATACACTTTTAAAAAGTGTGCTGCATCTTCATTCACCTTTTGCTTTAACTGAATTCTGTTAACTTTCCTGTGTCATACCATAGATGCAAACTTACAGTGATTGAAATTACTCTTTGTGCAAGAAGCCATGTATTTCCCATACCCTATGAAAATCTATATATTCTGTGAGTACCACTGAATTGTTCTATAGTGGTTTTAGATACCTTTTAAGATCTTAGTAGAAAGAAAAGAGCTGTCACTTTGAAATGCCTTTGCTGACTCTGTAAAATGATGCTGGAGAACATAGGATTTGCATCAGTCTGATGATGTATGTTAAAACTAAAATTGGTTTGGTCTGTAGAATGATTGCAACAAATAAAATGTCAAGTGCCCTGACAACATAATCCATGATTTGTTTTTGCATCAGTTTTCTGTAAAGACTCTGTCTTGCCCTTCTGAATAACACCAGTGTATTTTCACTCATAGAGTTTTGGTTACACATGGCATTCAGAGCTAAAAAGGCACAAAAGTAGAATTTTTAAATCAAGGTAAATTAGACATTGAAAAGGAGAGGTTCAAATGGAAGACAAGGGAGAAAGTTAAAAAACAAAACAAAAAAAATCTTCTTATGTCTGTATTTCTATTTTTGTAATCATTAATCCCAAAGATTCACTTTTCTGGACAACATGGGCACAACTTCGTGATACTTTTACATGTGTCTGAAGAAGGACTTGTGAATCTGCCAATTATTTTAATCATTTAGTAAGAGAATCAACTTCTTACTGTTCTTGCCTCACTTTTGTATTTAGAGAAATTAAATGGTTAATGCCTACAAAAACATCAGTGAATCACAGAATCATAGAGTATCCCAAGTTGGAAGGGACCCATAAGGATCATCCAGTCCAACTCCTGGCACCATACAGGTCTACCCAAAAATTCAGACCATATAACTTAAGAGCACAGTCCAAATGCTTCTTAAACTCTGACAAGCTTGGTGCTGTGACTACATTCCTGGGGAATCTGTTCCAGTGATGAATTGTTTTTAAAGGTATTCATATAAGGGTATTATAACATCAGCTCAGGTAATCCTGTATCTGGGAAAATAGGAATTTGGTTAAAAATACCTCATTACCATAGTTGTGGTCAATGTCTTCCCATCTATCAGAAAGCTATATTAATTTGTTAAAAAATGAACCCAGGGTGAACCTCCCCACAAGCCAAAGAAGCCTTCCTGTCATTGTTGCTAGCCAATTTGTTACTTGCTTTGTCTCTGATTTGTTTGATGTTAGGTTCACACTTCCTAAGGCAAGCTCAACATTGGTTGTGGGTTTTACCAGAGACCTCCAACATACCTTTGATGGAATATAAAATGTTCTCACAGCTTGAGGGATGTGATAAGTTTCTGTTTGTTTAAACAAATGTTTGTGGTCTTAACTTTTCAAGTTCCCTCCACAAATCACTTACACTTTAAACAAAGCAGCCTGAAAATAATTATCCTGTCGGAACTCAAGAACATTCAAAGGGGTTATTTTAATTATATAATGGCAATTACTGGCACACGTGCATTACACTTGAAGCATGACAAGCCCTCTCCCCTTTCTTGTAATCTGATTCTGACTTGCAGAATCTGTAATAAAAGTGTCCTAGAGCTTCTATTTTTTTTTTTAATATTGTCCAATAATTTTGCTGAATCAGCACCAATTATTTTAAAAGCTGTTGCTGACAAATGATAGCCTTGAATTAAGGCTGGCTCAGCAAACCATCTGTTGGCAGTTTCATACTTGAACAATACAAGGCTGCAAATGCAGAAGGTGGCTTTCATCACAAAAGTTTTCACTTGAAAGGAAGTTATTAGAAAGGAATTGGACTGGGAAGCTGGTTAAAAGAAACCACTCATCTGAGAAGGAGTGATCAGATTGGTATCACTCAGGAGGTGGGCATTCAAAAGCTCATTTTTGACTAGTGCATTATAGTAGTTCTAATATATGTTTGTGTGTGCTTATGCATGTATTGCTGAATACTTTTTTATATATGGGCACATCTGTAGTTGTATACACACATTGAAGCTTACAGAAAGAAGGCAGATATAGATGTACTAATGTACCACCAGCAGTTGTTCTAAATGAGGTCAAGTACATGATGGATCTGACCCAACGGAGGCAGTGGCCACGTGTATTTCCCTTTCTCAGCTCCACCCTGTCCAACAAACACACACATACATACTGACATACTGTCAATGAGACCCAAAGGATCTTTTGCAGCCTAGCCTAAAGTTTACAAGGAAACTATAGAATGTTCATAAGACTTTGGCCAGCAGCCCATTCCGTATGCATCACATGCCATTGAAAGGTATATTGCAGCAGGGACTTGCCTAGGCAATTGCTAGAACTGAGTGTTTGATATGTATAAATTTAAAGCAGCTACAGGTAAGAAATGGTAAAGATGTTGCTCATACCCCTCTTCATATATGCCATGAAGGACTACAAGGCAGGATCATTGTATTTCCTGTGTGTGTGTGTGTGTGTGTGTAGAATTCTTGTCCTGACAGTAGCATGTGGATACCGCTGAAATACAAAGAGATAAATGTTTATACTTGATTATTTGAGGACATCATTAATGAAAATTTTTCCAACTGTCTTTCAGCAAGTTTCTAAGAAGCAAGGGTGAACAGCTTACTGATCCAAGGCAGATCTCTTTGACATGTGGGAGATTTCCTCACCAAAAGGCAATAAGAACAACTGTAGTATTTGCACTTTGTACTTAAAATGTAAATTCACTTTGTAGAAATGAAATATTTAAACAGACTTTTTTTAATCTGTGAAAATGTAATGGCTAGTTTTGAAAAATTATCACATACAATGTATGTGCATTCTTTTGTTGTCTGAAATATGTAAAACGTGTTGGAGATGTAAAAGTTTGCATTTAAACTGTTTTTTTTTCTTTTTTTTTTTTCTTTTTAATAGTTCTTTGGCAAATATTAGCAAAGAAACCTGATTCTATGTATTTTGGTTTCAATAGTATACCTTGTTTTTCTTAACCAATACTGTCATTTAAGTAGAGTTACGCTGAAAAGTCTACTGTATTCTCAATTTTGTCCAAGCAATGTTGGATGCTTCAGATTTCCAAAACTGAGGGAAGTGTGTAAATTGCTGTTGACTTGTTTCTGCAGTTTTTAACTAAACAGATTTTTCACCGATGGCAATATTTTGCTTCATTTAGTGTTTATTATTATGCTTACCAAAGATCATGCAATGAGAATGCAACCACTAACCGATTCAAAACAGTTATTCTACAGTTAGGATTTTAGTACAAAAATGTATCCTGTTATCCATTTTTGAGGTGCCTGCCAATATAAGTTGTGGTAGTCTTTCTCTCTCTCTGTCCCGCCCTCTCTTTTTTTTTTTTTTTTTTTTTTTTTTTTTTTTTTTTTTTTTAACACAGCAAACCAAGAATGAGTAAGGTGGATAGTAGTCTGGTTCAGCATGATTCTGCACAAAGCATAGATTTGATATAGGTCAGAATTGTAAATCTAACTCTAAAGAGACAGAGAAGGCTAAACGGTTTTGTCAACCTTTTCTTCTCCTACACCTGGCTGTCCCCATCAACTCTTTGCTTTGCCTCGGGGTCCACTAGAGGTAAAGCTGAACAAATTATAAAGCATTGCCTTAAGGAGGGGCTACTCACATCACCCCTGCCTGAGGGTTTCTCCTTGCTGTCTGAAAGAAGCTCTCACAAGTTTTCATACCTTCTCTGTCATTTCCCCCCCAGCTCCCAACATTTTTGTATGTGTGCCTGAGGTGAATAAGAACTTGTGGATGTGAGCAGGAGACCCAAGTAAATAAAGGTTCAGCTCTTAAACAGCTGTGAGTTACAAGGAGCTGGATTGATCGATGCAGTGGTAGATGGACTGCTGGCATCTAGGAACTGACATGGAAAAGAAGGAATGTTGCAACAAGCAGTGATTTCATTTTGGTTTGTTTAAATAATGTGTGGGATCTGACATGTGACTAGCTAATCATAATAGCACCCTGGCTCAAGCTTTTACCTGGAAAAGCTATGTTGCAAATAAAAATGTTTCATTTTAATTCAACATATGGATATATGCTGAGGTGATAGGAAACACTGTATGCATTGGAATTGTACCCCAGAAAATGTGTACTCTAAGCTTTGGTAACAGGAGGAACCAAGTTAGAACCGTGTGTTATCTTGTATTTTTGTTTTAAAAAGTATTTGTTATTCTTTTATAATGTTAAGCTTTGAATTTAATCTTCTTTATAGATTAAAGCTCAGTATGCTATCAAACTATGCTAGTGGTTTTTCTTCTGTGACATGGACAATTTTGGAAACAGGTACATACAATGGTGACTTCACCATTGCAATAAGTTTACAAGAAACCTCATGACCTCATATTGCGCTTATCTTCTGTTCTTTCCCTGACCCCTTACTGCCTTCTTTCCTTAGGTTCATACCTTATTTTCTCCTGAAATTCATGCCTTAGTTACACCACTACTTTCTCAAAATAGTGATTTTGAGGCCAGATTCTTTGTTGCTGCCATCTCTATATAGTTTCAGCTTGTTCTTTTGCCTCTTAGTGAAGTGCAGTGTGGCACTTTTCCCCTCAGTGTAACTGTAAACTGCCGGGCCACCTTCAACCTGACTGGAAATGATGAGCAGAGAGAGGCAGAACATGAGGAATACTCAACAGGCAAAACATGAGGAGTACTCAATACCTGAATAGTTAATAGCAGCATTTTGTAATTTTAGATTTAGTAAGAATCATCTAAATCTATCACTGTGGCCTTTGGACACAATACAAATGTGTGCAATTAAATATTTTGCTATGTGTATGAATGGAAGATGAATGCTATGTCCATGAATTTGAAGTGTCAGCCTATTTAAACTGGAAAGGTGTGTGGGGAGGCAAATTTTAACTAGCCTTCCTTATTTAAAGAATAGCCTTAAGAGCTTATTAAATCACAATAAATGCCATATGCATTCTCTTGGATATCCAAAGACTTCTACAACATTGAGTCATTTGATGACTCAACAGTGATGGAAGCTCAAAGTATTTCATCTTTGCACAGGTTTTGGTATTGTCACATAGTTTATGGTCCATATCAATTTTTAGTGGTTACACCATTTTGCTACAATCAATACCTAGTTCTCATAGTTCTATTTAGAGTTCTGATCCCTAAATGGAACACTTTTGAGAGCTTGGTAAATTTGCTTTTGGTTCCTATATCTCCTTTATACACACAGGATAGTGAAACTCAGAGAAATCTTGGCTCTTCTAGTTGTAACGAAGCATAGCCTTGATATCAAAAAGGAATCTATGTGTATAGGCCCTCAGGCTCACACCAGAGTACCAGTGTTTATTTAGTTCCACAGTAATTAATTAGTTCTAGTTTTTCCCCTATTCAATGAATTGCAACAATTCAGATGCAATTTTAATTCCGTTCTTATTGAAAACACAACGTATGTTCTGGTTCTCATTGACCATTATTTGTTCTAGTTCCAGCTGTTGCTGAACAGATTTATTTAGAGCTTTTATAAAGTTGTAAGTAGAAGACTATTAACTTCGTAAAATGTCTATAAGTTCAATGATTTGTCCAGTCTGTTGCAATGTCCATTAGTCAACAGGCCACACAGTAAGAAATGTTCCATGTTTTGTCAACACTTTGGATAACTTTCTCATCCTGCTCCCACCCCTAGAAGTAGACCAACTTCATAGTTCCAATTTTACCAAAATCACTGAATTCTCATTCTTCTTCCAGTATAGCTTTCAGATCCTCATTTTGTAGGACTGAACAACATATGAGTGTTTGGAATTACAATATTTCTTGCTAATATAATTTCAGATAATAAAGGTAGAAGAGAGCAAAAAGCCATCAGTTCATATGAGCATAAGGGAGAAGACTTAAACTAAATTTTCTCTGCATATAAATGTTACACTTCACACTTTTCTCACTGGGACCAGGTTTTTGACCTTCATAAGTGCCATAAGCCACTGGAGAAGAAGGCATTACTAGAAAGCTGTAAGGAGGAAGAAAAATATAAGCTGCTTCATTAAAGATATTTAAGTATGTGCAAGCTTTGATAGATTTAGTTAATGTTTTATTTAATAGTAGTAATAAAAGATGGATTAATAGGGGTTAAGAAACCTTCCCTGGCAAAGATAATTTAACTCTCCCTTTTAAATATTTACATTAGCGTATTGTATAACTAGGATTTACATTAGAAACTGGTGTGAAAGAGTCTTTAATGTCGAAAGTGAAAGGTTTATTACTTTTGTTTTCTTTGGGATGGCAAATTGATGTCATTTTGGAGTAATTACTTTGACGTTAAATAGCAACTAGCTAAATTTATTGATGTCTGAAACATTAGAACGATTATAGTAAATTACTGATACAAACTGTACTCTTTGTCCCATTTAATTATTCCAGTTCAAATTTTATAAGTGAAAATATGCCCTTTGTTTAAGAAGCATAAATATTGCATGTTATTTTTTTCTTTAAACAAAAGCGTATGTGGAAAGCATTCAGAAAAACACATTTCTCTAGAATGTCAAATGTGGGGGGTAACAGGGAAAGGAGCCTGTTTTTCATCTGGTTTAGCAACAGAAATATCTGCAATCATTTGCCTTTTCTACATTCACCTTCCCTATTTTGTCATTTGCTTTATCCTCTGACTCACCTTCCCTGTTTTGTCATATGCTTTGTCCTCTTACTAATGTTGCTGCTGGAACACAATGCCTGTTGGAAAGGAAGACAGGAAAATGAGAAACAGTTCTCTGCATTTGTACAATATTTCCATAAAATACAGTCATTGGAGGCATCCTTTCCCTAGAGTCTCTCTTTATTCTTGACATCAATTCAGTACAAAGAATATCTTATTTCTTATCAAATACAAAATACTTCATATTGACATAGAATCTACTCCAAGCTGGAATGGGTACTTTATGAAGAAAATAACTCATAAAAGATTAGCACAGTCTATGAGATTGTAGGCAGAAGGCTGCAACTGTATATTACACCAGAAATAACAGTTTATAAACATTCATAAAGCTCACTCAGTACCTGAAGACCATCCATGAAGATGCCTATGTCTGTTCTAGGCAGTCAGTCAGGAAAGGAAAAAAAAGGTAGTGAATGATCATTATTTTCATTAAACCATGACTGGCCAACATCAGATAATTGAGGGATAGCATGAAATTTTGCTTTAGAAAGGTTTGTTTGTTTGTTTGTTTGTTTTTGATTCAGAGATTATTTTTATGTTGACATGTCCCTTCCTTTACATAAAAATCATGAAGTGTGGACTTCAAAAGGGGCATTTTGATATGAATTTTATCCCAAAATTAGAGGTTGTGAAAAGTAGCAACATTGTTACTCTTCCTCCCAACATGAGATTATTTTTAAAAATCATTTTTGTTTGAAAGAAGACAGGTTTCTGACCGTTCATTTCTCATGCTTCATCTGAGTCTCATTTTACAGTCTCTGTGTACCTTGCTATCCCTGTATGAGACAAAGACATGCTACATTTTCATTTAACAGGTTTAGAGCCTAAAGATGGATTTAGCACTCTAGGCACTCAGAAGAAGAAAATCGTAATATGGGTAAGGGTATTTATCCCAGTTTATATCTGCACAACACAGTTGAAGCAGTGAAGCCATGGCAGTGTGAATTAGTGACCTGCAGAAATATATAGGGTACTATCCTGCTTTGCAAAATAAGTCTGCTGTGGGACTGAATGCAAACACACTTAAACCTAAATTAATACCCTAGCATATCTCGGTCACTTACGAGACAATTCATCTAAAGCTTGATGCTTGCCAAAACCCATTCTGACTACTACCTGAGGAACAGCTCTAGTTCTGTCAGCATGCAGCTCCCAAGGTAGTCTTCCTGAACCCACAGCTTGGATTCAGTCTTCTGAAATCCCAGGCTGGGACATCAATGGGACTAAGAACCAGAACAAAGAACACAAGAAAAAACACAATGACAGAAACTGTAAATTACAGGATATTACTCCATAGCTGAGATTTTATTACCCTGGTGGGTTATAATCTACTGAGAAAATAAATAAATAAATAAATAAAGGGCTGAAAACCCCTTCCCTGTATCATGAATGACAAACCCTAACTACTTGCTTCTTAATCCATCAAATCCATCCAGAACAATCAAGATCAATCCAGAACATCATGGTTCAACTGTGGGGTGTCAATGTAAGTCTAAGCTAAGGGGTATTTGACAAGTACCCTGTCACCCATTCAACAAATGCATGTGCTCAGTTAACTCCCACCTAAGAATTCCTCTTTATTTTACAGCACCATATGATGAAGCAGCCTCTGCACACATCAGCTTCTTAATGCTCTGCAGATGGGAAGTATGCTTCTCTCAGTCTGTAGCATATTTCTTTGTGTTAAACTCTTAGCATTGAGTGAAGAACCTTATTCTATAGGCCCTCTCTCACTGTTCTCCCAAGAGCCAGAATCATACTGTTGCTGCTTTATATAGAGTTCAATAAATATTTTGCAAGACAAAATATATGAAGGATGAGGTGGTGAAGTGGAAGACAAAGAAAGAGTATGAAGTTTAAAAAAGACTACTAAAAATAAGAGAGAGAGAAGAAAAAGTGAAGTAGAGGGAGAGAGAGAGAAAAGGAATGGAAGGAGCATAATGGAGATACCACAGGGAAACTGCAAGGTTGGCCAGAGCTCTGTGTTAAAGGCACATGTGGAAGTGAAGGAGGAGCAGACAAGGAGAATGAACAAATAAGAAAAGAGAGAGAGTTGGTAGAAATGTGAGGAGAAGGTAAAAGGGGATAAATGACAGAGGGAAGAAGAAAGAAAACAAAGCACGCATAGAAATGCTAGAGACAGAAGAAAGCAGAACTGCCCATAAGATACGGACATGGTGAGAGAAAGTGTGAGGGACCTTGCTTGGAAGGAAAAAAGAACAAAGGGGACACAGGTGAAAAGGACACAATTTTCCTCTTTCTGGAGACAGCATCTCACTCAGACACTGCACATCCACTTTCTGACCTAGAAAAAAGGTGCAGTCTGCCCTTGGATCACTTCTCTGTCAATACATAAGGTCTGAATTTGGTCCTCTGTATCTTGGTGGCTTGGGTTCTTTGTTCCAAGAGACATTTGTTTTCATGGCCAATCCTAAGGCTTTCTTTAGATCCAGGAAGTCTAAGCAACATTTAAAGAAAATGTGAAAGCAGAAACCAGCATATTTCTAAATTAAGAGCAGATTTGAGCAGGATGAGGAAATCTGAACCACAACAAAGATAAATTTTCTTTTGTATTTCTTATTCAGTAAAGATGCAAGCAAAGTGTAATTAGATTTATTTATTTATTTATTTTATTTTGTTCATTGTACCAATAGATCCTCTACAGGCTTGGCTGATACCCTACAGTTCAACATTTTCTTTAATCAACACATTGATGGCAAAGGATTACAAGAGAGTGCTGGCTTCTCATTGTCTTTTTTTGTGGTTGCCTTTATGTTCACTCTTGGGGTGGCTAAAACTAATTATATAAATACTTCTCAAAATCTTTAATCTTTACTCTGAAGGTTTGTAACTGTGTGTGAGAGGGAAAAAGACAGAGAAAGAGAGTGAAAGAAATATGTTCAAGAGAACTTTAGAGTCTATGGAAAATATAACAGGTTCAGACTGGAACTATGTTCAAGGTACCAAATGTCATGATGACCTGATGACAAGCAGCTTGATTTCATTAGACTTGAATAGTCATCCGGAAAATGACTTGAATAATAGCTAATGACAGGAAGTGCCTCACATTTCAGATTTTCAGAGGTGCCGTAGAGAAGGTAAAGGAGCATGTTCATCATATGCTGTCCTAATGCAAATAGCAAGCAGACATACCCTGGGCAGCTGGGAGAGAGGAGAGGCCCAGCTACACGCTGACATACAGTTTATAGGTGGATGCGGGGAAAGGACCAGGTGAAGAAGAAGAGGCTGACCCTGAGGGTTGCCAGCCATCCTGGCTTAAAACCAGTTCCTGCTGCACTGCTTTAAGACCAAAGACTTCTTAACTGTCCAGAACATACATCCTTGCAGCAAGCAGCATAGCCAGTCCATATTGATGTTCTCAGAACAAATTCTGCCTGGAAGCTTTTCACATCAAGCCAGGCAGTACTGCCACAAAATGCAAGAAAATGACAACTGGCACTGATTCACCAGTTGCTTGGAGTTCACACAAGGGTCTGTGTGTGTGAAAGAAATGTGTTTTAGACTCCAGAGCCTCTGCTATATTTTATCTTTTTGAAATAGAAAGAATAATTTATCTCCTGAAATCTATGACATGCAACTTCCCAGAGCTCAGTGTCCTCTTCACAGTGAGAAACGGGGATCAAGGCACCAGTGTGAGCAAGTTTCATGCAGTCCAAATGCCACAGCTGTTTAGTCAGAAACATTGAGAAAACACCTCTCTAAGCATTTCCCAGACAGGCAATATGCTGACTTTTGTGGTACATCAGAAGCTTCATTTCCTTCTATTTATTTATTTATTTATTTATGTTAAGTGAAAGAATTGCTATAGCTGAGAGTCAAAATGTCTGCTTTTCTTCCACAATAGAATTAAGATTGCAAACTGTGCCTTCTGACAACAGAAACGACTTTTCAAATGTGGCATTGACAAACACTGACTAGTAGCTAAACACATAAATGAGTACTGGAGCGTAGGGACTCAGTCATCACATTCTCGCTTTCACTTCCAACTTTTTTTTTCTTTTAATTTTCAACATCATGTCTGATGGATTTTGCTTAAGAAATTTGTCATTATGAGCCATAGAAATGAAACTAACAGCTACTACTCAGTTTGAGAGATATTTTCACTTATAATTCTTGCTGTAGTTGGCATTAGTTTCCAAATGGAAAATATAGGCCTTGTCATAGGGGAGAAGCCAGTAATGGGCACATTCACAGCCTTGGCTGATTGCAACTGATAGTGTATCTTTTTATTTGTTTATTTATTTATTCTTGTGGGATTCCAAAAAGTCTTTCACACCACAAAACACCCCACTTGTACCAATTGCTGTCTATATTGAACAGTGCTGTTAAACTAATAGAAAACACAACTGAGAGAAACCTAACAGGTCATCTCCTCCAGCATCAATATATTGGTGATAGTGCTTTGATGATGGTGTTTTCATGTTTTGTCTTTCATGCATTTAAAATATATTTAGCTCCTATCATAAATCTCTCAACTGATATTTTAAAATAAAAAACAGTGAAATAAAATTAAAAAAATATATATCTAATTTAGGACAAGCAAAATGACATTGTGCCAGTGAAGTAATTATATTGCAGGGTTTGTTAATGTTCATAATCTTTTACACACAATTCTAGGAGCAAAATTCAGCTTGCGCTGATCTACTACGTGGTTTTGTCATGCTACATGATTTCACAAAAGAAGATTCCCATTTCTTGTGTGTCTGCCATAAATATAAGGGAGTTGACTGTTTTCATCTTAACCTCCATGTGGTTGTAGTATATCACAGAACTATGAGATAATTGGATGTGGCTGACAGTCTTTGTTTGAAGATAGCAAGGAGTGGAATACAAATGATCCAGGTGGAATTGTAAAGGCAAACCTACATGTGGAAACCTGTAAAATGCCTTCTTGTGCTATTCTTAAACTTGCCTTCTGGTGAACTTTCAACTCAGTTTTTCTGAAGAGCAACATTTAATATCAAGTGATGTTACATTTGCTACAGGAAGATGCATACAGATGTTTCTGCATAAGAAGACAATGCCCTCTGTATAATATCCTTTGTGAATTGCCTCCTATAAACACTCAGTGCTGTGGTTAATAGCAAAACCTATGTTTATGCAGGCAACATAACTCACAGGAGGATTTCTGTTACCACATAAAGATCTCTACCTTTCTTTAAAACTCTGTGCAGACCAGCTGTGTGCTGGTTCACTGGGAACACTGAACCAGTGTCCAGATCAGCTGCAGTAAGCAGATTTGAAGAGTAAGGAAGATCTGAGAGGAGAATGTGGAAGCACCAATTTATCATGTTGTGTTCCTGTGAGAGTTAACATGCAGATGCTCTCAAAGGTAGTGAGTTAAGGTACTCTGAAATACAAATACAAATATGCCCAGTTCTCTGAAAGCAAGGGCTGACAGTGTGATGGGTGCAGGCTTTGAGCTCATGTTTGCAAAGTGAAGCTACCATTTCCCTTCTCACCTCATCCTACGGTGCAAGCAGTGTGTTACTCTGTCATAACCCCATACCCTGTGGAGTAGACACGCTCTTTGCCTTAAAAACCTGTTAGGACTATGCTGCTAGATGGGCTAAATGCACAGCCGTCTAGACACCAGGTTTAAATGTGGTGCTTGGGTACGTTATAAAGCAGGGCTCCAGTGCCATCACTTTAGAACACACCTTTGTGGGCTCAGCTGCTGAGCGAGACTCCAGACAAGCCCCAGCATGAGCCATCCCCACAAACAGTGCCAGGCTCACTGCAGCCTTTCCGTCAGGCTTAATAAGCACTGGCATGAATAAACAGATGAAACAGATGGGACCTACTCTGTATTGCAGAAGTGTGCAAGGACTGGCTTCCATGAGCAGGGAGGAGAAATGGTCGTTTGCCAGCAGTAAGTTAGGGCAACCATAACTTCAACTTTAATTCACTCTAAGACCTCAGACTAGGGCATACTTGGCCTCAGATACAAAGCAATGTATCTGGGCTTATTGGCTGACTTTCTGAGTAATGAAAAGTATGTGAATCCAAGGTAGGGATTTTGAGAACAAGGCAGTGCTAGTTTTACAGGCCAAATATATTTTTTTAAGTTTAATCTTATGTTTCTCTCATAGGTGAAGCTAGGATAAAAGTATCTAATGTGTAATCCAGACATCTGTACTGATGTAATGGTTTAGGCCATCATCAGAATGAAAAAATGTTGATCCATGTATTGTGAAAAGTAGCAAATTGTACATTTCATATTGAAGGATCTTAAGAAAGTTGAGTGAGAAGCAAGTGCATAATCCAAAGTTAAAGGGTCAATCAACAGATTAGGTGTTTCTAATACAGGACAAAATCTGTCCTGATAAATAGAGCCATAGAAGTTATGTGCACTGCTTATATACCAGCTGAGTTTCACCATCCTTGTACAAGTCTTCTGAGAACCCGTTTCCAGTAAAAGAAGATGGTTGGCAGTCCAGTCTGTACATACATCTGTTTCCAGGTGCATGGAAAATCTACAGATTACATCACAAAGCTGGGTTACATATGCTCTAGAAAGCCTTTGGAACTGATTCTGAAGAAAAGAAAATATTAATATATATATATATCTTTCAGCTTTTCATTTATGTGTTTATTTATTTTTACCCTGAAAACAGATACCATATTGAAATTCTCAGCAAAAGTGGAGAGACTGAAGGCTTGCTAAAATCTTTTTGACTGGACTAAAGTTGGCATGAAGTTTGTGGTGAATAGCAAACTCACCCCCCAAAAAAGTTTTGCACAAGTTTTGGTCAGATTTGACAAAGAGCGTTTGCTAGCACAAGGCAAAAAAATGTTTCCAGAAAGTCAAAATGAAGGATTATTAATTTATGTCTCAGTTGACTCAAAGCAAGTTTTGTTTGTTTATCCACTTGACAATCAGATAACTCACAGGGGAGATTCATGTTTGGTTACATTTTACTCTTGTGGTCTGGGAGTGAATAAAATACAAGCTATATAGCAGCAAATTCTAGGTAACTTCCCAGGTCATGAACTGGGGTGAAACCTTAAATCTGCAGAAAATACTGGAAATTTTTTCAAACAGGATTATGAATGCAAGCAACACATGCAAAAAGATAAACGAAGCAGAGATATTGCAGTGAAAATGTATTTTCTTTGCAAGTTAGAAGTTACACCTGCCAATTCTATCACTCTGGACAGCAGACTGACACCCTTAGTGCTAATCTATTTCCCTCGGCTAAGGCAATAATCTACATTTCCACACACAGGGCAATCCCCACCTACTGTGGTCACTAAGGCCACTAAACATGGGACATAATATAGTTAAATCCAACACTTCTAACACTACACATGGGATTCTTTTGGCTGCAGTCCAACATCCTTCTGCCAGCAGGTGTGAAGGTATGTTGTACTTTTATGACTTTATAGCAAGCAACTCCAAATAGTTCACCAGTTTGGTAATTCAGATATGGATTCAGGTAGTTCCATTCTTCACGGAAAGAAAAGCAATGAATGAAATTTAATTTCATTGTAAGGTTCTTAGGGGAAAGACTATTTTTTTTTTTCATAATCCTTTTATGTGTATATTTTTCTTTGTTAAATCTGCAACTCTTTCTCTTCCATTTGTCTCAGCTTGCGTGCTCTTTCAGGAGTCAATTGTCCTATTAATTTGGTAATGCAGAAAACAGGATAACACACTCCTAAATTAGTAGTTTCTAGCTTTTTTCAATTTGTAAATCTTTTTGTTATTGTTGTTATTTAGTTGACTGGTGTTTTGTTGTTGTTGTTGTTGATTTTTTTTTTTTTTTTTTTTGAAGAAGGTGCTTTCTCCAAAGAAGTCAATTCAAGCTGGGACAATAGATCTTTCTTGACAACCTTTTGTGGATTCCTCAGAAATAGTACATGGACCATGAGCAGATTCAGCTCATTATTGTAAACTACCAGTGTAGTCAGAAAACACTGGTAATATGGATAATACAGACGTGAATCCAGTACAAATTATTTTCATCTGTTAATGCACATCCTTGTACTTTGGAAAATAATTGATTCTGCCACAAGCTCTATTGGAAAATCTGATATCTCCCAGTTTGCAGATCATCTGATGCCGTAGCCTGGTAAATTTGCTGTTTTGTGTTCTGGTATTTGTATCAGTACTGCCAATTGCCTAGTTTAGAGTCTGCATGTTATTTTGAATCTACCTGTGGTCACATAAAATGAAGAGTTACTCAGAGGTCTAGAGAGCAACTACTTCATCAAATAACATCACTGCAGATCCCCAACATGGAGATGTGCAAAGCATAGGTTTCTTTGTACTTCTTTGTATTTGCTAAAAGCCTGCCACAGTCAAAAATTTAGTTAGTAATTACATCAGTAAGATCTGTGGGTGAGTTTCCATATCCTGCTGTGGGGACAGAATTTCACTTTTTAAATCAAGATTGGTGTTTCCCTGAAGATATTCACTGACTCAGCCAGATTGCTGGACCTGGAGCAGTAGTAACTGAGTGAGGGTCTATGCACATACGTGTGGCAGGAGGTCAGACTACGGATTACATGCTTTCTTGGCTTTCACAGCTTGTGAATTTCAAAACAGACATGTATAATATAGAGGAGGAAGGGGAAAGTGCCTTTAATACCACTTGTTTAAAATGAACTTTTTAATATAAATTTTAATTAGAGGCAAGATTTACTTGTAGGACACAGATCTGACAAACTTTACTGATGTTTGTTTTCCAGAGGGAAATATTGGCTCCAACACGTACTTTCAGGCATGTTACTTTAGATTTCATGTTTTATCCTCTCTTTACAGTGAATGAAGATTAAAAATTCACACAATCTTGTGCGCTCAGCTACTACCAAAGCCCAATGGCACTTTTTCCCTTGTTTGTTAAAAGCCAGAAGTGGGGAAAAAAGATACTAGCCATTCTTGTTTCAACTGATACCATGAATTTTGGGGGTTGCTTCTTCTCATTTTGTCTGCCCTTGAACTATGATATGTAAATATATGTTGTGATGAAAGGTTTGAGAGACTGACATGGGACCCACTAACTGACAGACATGGAGTTAACCAGAGAAACTTCTCTTGGTCCCTTGTTCCCTGCCCATAAACAGTCAAGGTTGTGCAGGACCCCATTGGGAGCTACCTATTGCTGCAACTCAGCAAACCAAACAGGACCCCATTGGGAGCTACCTATTGCTGCAACTCAGCAAACCAAACAGAAATTTACTGAAGCACTTGCTAAGAGAAAGACTCTGGGCAGGGCCCACAGACTTAACAGTTGAGGTCCTAGAGGTTGACTCACCCATGTTTGGCCAGGTAGGAATCTTGCCCAAGACCTCACATTAATTTGTTTATGCATTTCCCAGGAATGCAAAGAGGTCCTGACATTTATGGAGAAGTTTAAACAAGTTTCATGAAGCTAATTATGTAAATATGACAAGACATAGAACAAGGTAGGTACAGAAAAGAGACTCAAAGAAAAAATATTTCTGTGAAGGTCCTGATTTCTGATGGTTTGACATCTGTGATTGAATTTCCTGGTATTAATAATATATAACTTTTAAGAGAGTTGTGTAAACAATATCTTGAAGATCCTCACTCCTTTATCCTGAAGTTGTCCACAGTGTTCAAAATTTATATGAATACAAATAACACATCAATCACCCTTGCTTAGGAGTCCTGTCTAACAGTCCATAAGAAGGAACAAAGATTTTCAAACTTAGATATTGTAAAACAACTATATAAAGACTGCTCTGATGCTCAGGTTTTCTAACCATTTCTACCAAAGACATAATTTAGTACTTTTTAAAAAAATCAGGTCTCTTGTGGTGCCTACCTACACAAATATGAATTCCTTGTTCCAAAGCATGGCTCGCATTCACTGATTGATTTTATTGCAAAATATCAAAGCTCAGCTAGCCAGAAAGTGCTGATAATAGCATCTTTCAAAGCTTTCCTCCAGATGAAGCATCTGTCCCCCCGCTGCTGTCATACTGTCTATAAAATGCGCTATCACTAGCTCACAAAGGATTTTTATTGCCTAAAATGAAACCAGAAGTCTGTTGTGTTTTAGATTATTGTTTCATTTGTTAATATTAAGTATAATTTCTCAAACAGGACTATTAAATGAGAGCTGGGCTTGGCATTATATTCTGGCTTGCAGTTTTTAGTGCTGTAGGGGAATAGTAACACAGCATTTCTTCAGAATTCAGTCTCTCTTCAAGCTCCTTAGGATCTTATTTTAAAACGTCAGAATTGCAGAGGTGTTTATAATTTTTTAGAAACTCTGGAAGAAATATATTGTTCTAAGGACAAAAAAAAAAAAAAACCACGCCTTTTTTACTGGTCTTTGGTTAGGAGCAATCATACCCTGGTGAAGTGTTTGCATATTTTCCTAATCAAGATTAATATGCAATGTCTTACTTTTCCAAAAAAAAAAGAAAAAAATGAACATTTACATTTTCTGTTCTTTTTCTTCCATGTCACTTGATACATGATGAACAGTTTAGGTTAGTAAAACATTCCTTTCTGGCTTTGTCTAATGCAACATCTGCAAAATTTTTGCAGTTACTTTGAAGACTTTTGTTTGTTTGTTTGTTTTACCTCTGCAATAAAGAAACTGACAGTATTATGTGTATCTTCAGTGCTGGAACTCTGAGGATGGATGTATCCTAGATGCGTACTTTCTACATACATCATTTGAAGGAACATCCTTATGTCCATCCAATAGTTTGATAGAATATCCCATTTTCCTCCCATGGCAGCAATGAGGCCATGACACAGTGCTTTACCCTAGAGGGGCTTTAACCACCTCAGCAGCATTGTTTTGTCACTGTTGTACTACAAAGAAATGTATGAGGAGCATGAGATACCTAACTTTTTTTAGCTTCCTAGAGGCGTCTTTTTTTTTTTTTTTTTTTTTTTTTTTTTTCATATCTGTAAAGTTATGCTGTGTTACACCCAGGAGAGTCAGACTGATTCTCTGTCTGAGACAAGGATTTCAGGACTCATGGGAGGCATATGAACAACTTAAATCTCATGAGAATCCATAAGGATTTAATGAGGCTTTATACATAGCACTTCTGCCTGGCCCTGTAGAAAACTGAATTTCAGCTTGCAGGCTGAATGTCCTAATTTTGTGTTAAGTGCCTTGTTCAGTAGAGAAAATGATTGATCACTGCTTTCAGTGAGAGTGAGATCTACCATCTCATCTTGCTTGTGTTAATTATGGAATGAACTCATCAGGGAGATGGCTGTATGTAGCATTTTTGTGCTTCAGCTACAGCTGTTCTCAGGCAGTTTCCAAGTATATTTCTGGTATGTTAATCTGTAAACACTTCGAGATAAGAGTCTCTTCTCACATCTTTTTAGGCTAGTGGAAATGATTGTTTTCCTACAAACCTGAAAAATCGATGACCATATAAACTATAACAGCATTTCTAGAGCACTGCTGCCAGTTACTTTTCCTAGTAGGTTGACAAGATATTAGAGATCACCCCCTCTTCACTCTAAAACATTCTAAGAGCTAAGTTCTGGGAAATGTTCAGCCAATGTTAATATAGTTTTAACTAAACACATTGTGCCTGTGACAAGAGGAACTTTTTCACCTGAGATGATCCATGGTCTTCTACCCGCTTAAAGACAGCAGAACTGAGCTATTCAGCTAAGGCTTTCAGTGATTTACCTCCTACTGAACTAAGTTTGCTTTACTTTTAATTGGAGTACTTGATCACACCTCTGTATCTAATTCAGTTTGTAACGAGAAATATCAACCCTCCATGACCAGTGAGAATAGATCCTATGCTTGGGATCCATTCTAGCAATATCTCATTTCCAGTGGAGAGAAAAGCCTCTCTATAGGAAATAGTCATTTCTCTTAAATGACAGTTTCTGCATTTTATGATTGTCCCTTCTTTAAGGACTATTTGAGAACATAATTTGCTAGAGAAGGAAAGAAGGCTAGACAGAAGAAGCAGTTTCAAAGAGACTTATGGCACAAGTTGTTGCCTGGACAAACACATGTCAATTTCAGCTCCAAAGTTAAGTATTTTATAACACTTTGGAAAAAAAAAAAAAACAGCCAGCTTTACTGCATGAATTGCCTAATGAGGGTTTCCTCGCCACAAATAAATAAATCTTTTGTCTCTCTTTTCTTTTCCAAGCCTCACTCCGTCACTGAACACTAGGACAACCTATTCCACAAAGCTGCCATGTTTAAGGGTATGAGAAGACCAACAAACTTGACCAAGAAGAAAGGGAGAACCATGTGTAAATCATAGCAAGCCCTGTTTATCTGAGTCAGATGGGTATGGCCAAACCCCAAATACAATTTGATGGCCTGGCTCAGCATCTCCCAGTATGGAAAGGGCAGGTCTGTTCTATACCATACACAAGGTGCTGTCCTTAAGATTCTGTAATACACTTTGCCAAGTGTATTGAAGGTCTATGCACACAGTGGACCAAATTCAGACATGACTGGTGCAACTTTCCTGTAGTCTGCCAAGAGGTGGATCTACCTCACTCCCAACTTTGGCTCAGTCTTAATGCAGTTGAGTGTATGTTAGCTGAGAGTATGTATTTATGTGGATTTCTAAAGCAAGTTTCATACATGCCACTCTGCAATACCATCAGAAAACCTGAATGCATTTTGTAGCAAATTAAGCCCTGCAGCACCTCAACAGAATTCAGTGAAAAGAATACCTATGTTCTGTACAGCGGCAAAGAATAAATAGACATGGAATTTACCTGAAAGTCTGGCACCATGAAATGGAAGCCTGGCTTTCTTTTGTCCGCTTTAACTTCCTCCCCACCTGCCTATGTTTATTACATTTAAATATTTTAGTGGAGCTAGAAAATATCACCTTCATTCTTGGACAAATTCTAATTAATAGATTTTGTACAAGGTTTGCTTAATTCTTGTAAATAGATTTGCTTAGGGAGAAGTAAACACACAAAAATTATTTTAAAAGAATAATCAGCCTATGGAGAAAACAGTACAGCAAAACAGTACAGCAAAGAACAAAATGATTCTTTCCAAGACCTCCATAATTTCTTTCTATACCTTGTGTTGAACAGTTGCTCTGATTCATGTGTTCCTGCTTTGCTTGGATTTTGCTAAGATTATCATTATTATTTTTTTTAACGGAAATACAAGAAATTAACTTTTCGTATTAACCTTTGTTTACATTTGTGATGTAAAGAGCATAGCATTTTCTTGAAGAAGAGATGCCAGCTGTGTTGGTATTATACTGATAACAATCTTTTCCTGTTGTGTGTTTTCTTTTAACTAACAGAACTTTCTCCCAGGACACATTTAGACAGGGATTCATGCACAGCATTTTGTTTTGTTTTGTTTTGCCTTTTTTTTTTCCATTACCAATCTGCCAAGAATTGTTAGGTTGTTATGAAGACACAATATACTTATATGGGGAACAGAGACCCAGGACTGAAGGACTATTATTTGCACATAGCACAGAGCCTGATATTTTTCATTACAGAAAGACTCAGGTTTGATATAACAATCACGGATATCAAATCTATTGAGAGTGGGATCCAGACAGAGATCCAGAGTGCAAGGGAACCATTGCTCCATGTTTGCTCTCAAAGGAATAAAACCCAGTTAATAAAGGAATAAAACCCATTTTGAAAACACTGTTCAGATGAAGTTATGGCAGGCTTTGTTTGATTCGGACAACATTGGACTTCTATTCCACAAACTTGTGTCAGACCAAATTTCATACCTAAGCAGGAACAAAACTCCATTGTCATAATAAAGTTCTTTCTTGTGTAACAATTGACATATTTTATAGTAATCATTAAGATGAGAGAAATATGTTCTAGCCAAAAGAAAAGTCAATTAGGTGGTATTGTTATTATTACTATCTGATTATGTGATCTGTGAAAAAAAACTTGTTACATTTTAAATGTCTTGGATGAAAATATTCAAACTTGAAGGCATAAAGTTAGCATCTAAATTAAAGGCCTGTTTTTTTTTTTTTTTTTGTAGAATGCCAAGCTGTTAAACAAAGCCAAAGCCAGTGGCATGCCAGCAAGATAACAATCTACTGCCACAAGAACAGTTTCAGATAGATTTATGGTCCCTCTGTCTGAACCTTTTCTCTTTGAAGATGCCCAACTTAGCTGCACCATGGGTGGCAGGAGTGTGAGAGAGGGAAAAGGTTGCAGTCACTTTTTTAGTCCCTCCCAATGGCTCAACAGCACCGATAGCCTGTGCAGGCTCTTTACATATTAGGAGGTGTCAGACAACCTGGCTCCTCTTGTTCTAGTCAGAACATTGCCTCCTTAGGGAGATGTTTTTCTCTGATTAAAAAATTAAAAATACTAAAATTGAGCATTATTTTCTAATCTGAAGTTTTTTGGGAGTGGAGGTAGTGTAAAAAGTCTTTCTGACTGTCAGTTGAATTACTTTGTTTTTTGCTGTTTTAACTATTAGAACACTATTAGAACAAAAGAGAGGAAGAATCACGTTTGGGAATAAAATAAAATAAAAGGTGGGGCAAAAATAACAGAAAAATACCTAATTTACTGGGCAAGAAAATGATAAAAAAAGAAATAGAAAAAAAAAACACTTTACTTTTGGAGTCCTTGAGATTTAATTTGATATTTTGTTTTTCTGTTGGAAACCTAAAAACAAAATAACTAGACAATTTTTCATGATAAATGTTGGACAAAACCCTTTGCTAGCAGAAAGATTACGCTCAAGCTTTCTGAGTAATTCTACTTCACATTTTGATGGTATAGCCAAGCCCCTCTGCATGTATTTAGTACTTGTCAGGAACACAGGCACTCGAGGGAGAGATATTCTTGAGTATACTCTTTTGCTGGCAGTCATTCAAAACTGGTAGGAGGAAAACAGGCATCCTGCAGTGAGCCAGTATTGTCCTCTCTCTGCTTTTCACATCTGGCAAAAATCCCTGCTGCCACTCCCACCCCATCCTATTCTACCTCCCAGTGGATCCTATGCAGAGGGTTGATTTTTTATCATTACTCTAATTAGCTATGTATACTTCTTCCTTCTTCTGTCCTGATTCTTCTGCTGAGTACCTGTCTAGAAGTCCAAAGGTGCCATTCCTGTATGCCATGAGGATAACTGCATGTGTACTGTCTCATGGAGTGTCAGAAACATAATGAAATCATGACCGTAAATTTCAGTGAGACACTGAGGGAAAAATCAGTAGTAAAAACATGTTTTATAAGCATGTTAATCACTGTTTATAGCAACCCTTAAGAGCGAAATGACCTGGATGATCAAGAAATATTGTACTGAATCTATCCAAGGGGTGAGATTCTGGATGTGCTCATATTCATAGTCATTTATTTCTTTCACAGCTGTTATGTAGTGTTTAGAGGTATGTTTTAGTTAATTCAAACACAGAGCCTAACTCCCCTGAAACCTTTTTAAATCCAATGTCTACATGCTAGACTCTGGGAGGTTGATGAGATAATCTCAGTGGCGTGGGATACCTTTGAATCTGCACTTTGTCATCTTCAGGAAGGCTTCTAGGAGCTGTTTTTTGTCCCCATCTTAAGCTATGTCCTAAGAAATAATCTAATCTAATGCAAAATTGGATTAATCAGGTGAGGAATCAGCAACAATAACAAAATAACAACATGATCACTTCAGCCTCTGATTTCTGTGCAAGCTGAAATTCTTCCCTTTTTAGAATGATCCAAGAACTGAAAATTACCAAAATTAAAATTGGAAGAATGGAAGAAGACAAGTAAGAGAAGAAACAATTTTCTCATTTAGGAGAAAATTAAGATTTTTTAAAACTCTCTTATTCTCATTTGGGCCGACTGGGGGAAATTTCACTGAATTTTCTTTCAAAAGAAAAGTGTGTTAAATCATTCAAGACAGGGTGTTGCTTTCCTTCCTTCCTTCCTTCCTTCCTTCCTTCCTTCCTTCCTTCCTTCCTTCCTTCCTTCCTTCCTTCCTTCCTTCCTTCCTTCCTTCCTTCCTTCCTTCCTTCCTTCCTTCTTCTTTCCTTCCTTCCTAGTGCTGCACAGGTTTCAGAATTATGGCTGATGTTTCACATATAACTAGTAAAGTCAAATAGAAATGATCAATCATATTCAAATGGTAAAGTGTTTTATTATTTTGTAGTTAATTTTGTAGTTATGTCACACTAGGGGAAGTTGTAAGTGACTTCATGGTTGTAGGAAAGATAGTAAGATTAGTATAGTTTTAATGTTGCTATGTGGCAGCAACCTGGAAAATATTAAATAATGCTTTAAAATTTCAGAGCCTTAAATACGTTTACTTTCAATCAGGAGATGGATTCAACCTGATACCCATGATGCACTAATGCAAATGCTCCCATTCTCAGTTGTGTTTCTTGAATTCACAGAGGTCATGGTAAGGTTATGAGGCTGGCAAATGAATGCATCTTTTTGTACCATGTTTGGCTTAAAAACAAACAAACAAAATATTCCTGTGGACATCACCTCTCACTGTACTCTTTAGTTTCAAGTAAATGTTTTTTGTTTGGAGCTGTTATGAGAACACTGCTCCTTCTCAATCTTTCCAAATGAGAACCACATGCTGGTAAATTGGGATCTCTTGGAGAACAGCAATGTAGTTTCTTGCTACGTGTTTTTGGCTGTTTGCATTAACAGCTATCTCAAGGGAAGTAATGAAAAGCTCAGAATGACAACTATTCTATTACAGATATTATCACCTTGGGAGAGAGATTGTAGGAGAACAGAATGAACAAGCACAGAATTACCTAGGCTTCTTTAAAAGGACTCCTTTCATCATAAGCAACCAATGCATATTAAGCCAACATAAGCTGTGACAATAATTTATATTCCCAAGTAGGCAGAGTATGCAGCTAGAGGTGAGACTTAGATTTGTCTCATAAACAGAAAAGAGACAACATGACTAAGATGCATGTGTTTTATTCCCAGTCTGACCTGCAGTGGGACTCTGGGTTTTTCATATTTACTGAATTTGTCAATGTATTGGCAAAACTTTGTCTCCCAATATCTCTCCCTCCTCTCCCCCTTCCTCCAAATCACACAAAATTGTCAAGCATTAGTACCACGTACAGACTGCAAGAACCAGGAAATACCATGGTTGAAGTAGGTATGCAACCTGCTACTCTGACATCCTGAAATGCTAGCATTATTATAGCCTTGCTGAACAGGACATTTGTGGGAGTGCTAGAGAACCCTATTCCTCTGAGTACCATACCAGCGCTTTAAAATATAAATATTTATACATTATATAAGGCATATAACCTACATATGCATATTTTTTATTTTTTTTTCACTAAGGTCTTCTCTGTCCTGTTGTCTGCACAGTGGGTAAAAACAGATTTACATGAAGTAGTACGTGTGTTGTTGTACAAATCCATGTCACATGCATGTATGCACAGAAGGACAACACACAAGCTAGTAAGTTAATTCTGCAATAATTAATTGATGAATATAATAATACATTAATATAATAATAACTGCAACTTGCAATACTCTGAGTGTATATTTTTTTCATATGCATCTCCTGCTTCTTCTTATTCAGTAAAAGAAAATTGAAAACAGCACTTCCACCAAGTAAAACTGTGCTCAATTCAACATGAACAATATAAGAAGGAAGAATGTAAGACCTTTTATTCCATATTATAAACCTCAACTACATGAACTACCAAGTAGTTGGTAGCAGTATTATGTTAATATCTACTGTGTGGATCAGAGTCTTTTTTATTAAAATGAATTAAAACAAATTTAAGTAATAATAATTTAATGACTACCCAGGAGTTAAAATGACTAGAATAATGAGCTTCATGAACTCTTGTGGTGTCATCTTATAAGTAAGAAGGTTGAATAAAAATTAGAAGAAATGGCACATAAATGTTCACAGGGAAAAAAAAAAGAAAGAGAAATGGGGAAAAAATTACCCAAAGTTTAGCTGTACTTCCTAGAAAAGAATAAAAATAAGCATAAGCACAATCATAAGTGTAAGCATAAGGTTTTTTGCAGCGTGGAGGCTAGCTGAAAATGTTCTGTTAGAACTATTTTTGAGGAAAAATGATCTGGAGCAAATGGGGGAAAATCATTTGTTTTCCAAGGAAAATTGAACTTCCTATTAAAAGAAAGAAAAGAAAAAAAAATCCAGCAAGATATGATTTAGAGTTATTGTTACATAGGTGCTGCAGTTCTAGTACCTTGATCTTCTCTGGCCAATAAGAGGGATGCAGCACAGATGATGGTTGCAGTCTGAAGTACAGAACTTTATGAAGTGCCAGTAATGATGAGAGCATATGAAACAGCAAAAATGGCACATAAAGACATTTAAAAATATTATATATATATAAATATTTATATACATAATTTATAATAAATTTTATAATAAATATTTATATAAATTTATATTTATTTATTTTATATATATATATATATATATATATAAAATGTTTACTATGTTTCTGGACCAAATTGGGCATCAAAGCTTTGAGTAAATTTTTTTTATCATTTATTTATTTATGTATGTATTTATCTATTTATTTACTTTGGCTCTGTTCACTCTATGATCCCTTTGTATCTGAAAGACCTTAGCATAGACTTGAGGGACACTTTGGGTGCTTCCTCAGCAAAGGCAGAGACAGTACTTTGAAATCTCCACAGAAACTGAAAGGGTATGAATGGTTTACTCAGGAATCTCCATACCAAACAAGAGCATGTTTTGAAACATCTCAGCTCTCCTTTACATAATGTGAAGGTCATGACCAAGAAAAATTGATTCTGAGCCTTTCTTTAAACAGTATCTACTACAGTCAGGATTGCCTGTCTGTTTCTTGGCTGCTTTAAACTGTTCCAGAAGTAAACTTCACTCAACCCTGTTTGCAAATAGAGCTGCAAGGTAAATGCTTTGTTTTAATTGGCAATGTTGTCCTTGAGACAAAAAAGACAATGTGAACGGGATTGGAAGAATCAACAGACCCACCACAGAGGACCTTAAAGTCCTCTTGGCATTCACTGCACTGGCTGCTGTTACCGCTGGCATTTCAGATATTTCCCCCCATTTTTTCTTTTTTTGGGAAAAGGGTCCTTTGCAAATACGAAATAGTTTATGAATAGAGACACCCACAAATATTTACTGGGGCTGATAAACAATGGAAAACTCAGTGAACGATCTCAGCTCATTTTTATGAAGATGAAAAGCTGTTCATGTTTGCCAGGTCTAGAAGCCCCAGGCCATCACCATTAAAGTTAACAAAGGCATAATCGGAATAAAAGAGACTTGAAAATAGAGCTTCAGACCTTGTTTCCACAGCAAAATGCACCTTTTAAAGTAACAATATGTCTTTTAAACCACATTGCTTAGCATATGCAAACATCAGGGTGGACATTTATTAATGGTCAAACGGTGGACATTTATTAATGGTCAAACAGGCAAGTATGAGCCCCTGGGTGAAGCTATGTCCAAAAGGACCTTTGGTCTCTTTCCTGCGAAGAACAGAGAGGTAGTATTACCTATGTTTCTGATAAGCATGCAGTAGGAAAACAGGGGTGCTGTTTGAATATTCACATCTTTGAAAAGACTGTTCAGAACTGGAAAGGGCACAGAGAAGTGTTTGAACCAAATGCTTATAAAATTACCTTGCAAGGAAAAATGTAAACACTGCAATATGCTTAGATAATCAAACAAAAGAGAAGCAATTTAACTACCATGGGGTGTCCTTCTGGGGACAAAATGCCCAGTACCACATCACTCTTGAATCTGCCAGTGTCAGGGCCCTGCATGGACAATGGGGGCTACCCATGGGTCCATTAGGGCAGGGCCTGCAGCCGGGGCCCTTCCTGCTGCCCCACCAGGAGCAGGGCAGCAGGAGGCACTGCGGCACCTCAGCCCTGGGCACCTCCCTGGGGCTGGGGACTGGCCATGACTGGGCCAGGCCGGGCTGGGCCAGGCCCAGCCAGGATGGGCCAGGCTGGGCCAGGATATGGGCCCATGTGAGGGCCTGGCTGGGTCAGGCCTGTGGCCGGGCAGGGTGGTGGGTAGCTGGAGCCCAGCACCCCTACAGCGTCACTTGGGCAGGGTGAGGTGGGGGCCTGGGGGAGCCCAGGTGTGGAAGGGGAAGTACTAAGGTCAGGGCTGCCTGAGGTGCTGACCCAAAGAAGTAAGACATGCTTTCATAAGTGATCAGCCCCAGTAGAACTCAAGGCGGTAGAATATTCTCTATTTCAGTGGTATTCAAATGAATCCTGTGTGACTCTCCCAGAAGACAAGATTTTGTTGTTGAAAACACATAAACCTAGTCAGACAACATGGCCTTTAGGCCTCACAGTCTCTGCATATTCTGTTCTGCTTCATTTTAAACTTGTTTTCCATTCTGGCCAAATGAAAACCTTCATTGCATCAGAAACAAAAATACTATGAAATATGCTATCTTGATACTAACTGTAAATGGGCAGTTACCTCTGATGATGATGATGATGATTATTATTATAACATTTTTTTGGCTCATGTTTGAGCTTTAAAATGAACTTTGGATGTTTTCAGATATGGTCTTGACCAAGGTATCAGGGTCATAAAACCCTAAAAACAGAAGATTTCCTAACTGTTTTTCCTCAGCTTTCAAACAGGGACATGTGTGCTTAACTGGAAGAGTTTAACCAAGGAAACCAACCAGCAGCAGTTATCAGCTACCTGCAAAAGGTCCAGTGAAAGTTCAGATAGTAATAGAGGCTGGGAAGATTAACAGTGGTGCTTCTTCTTGACCACTTTTATTACAAAGTAACCTCACTCAGGGCACAATACAGTGGAAAACACTTTCTCCAAACAAAGCTCTCTTCTCTATGATGTAGGGCTCTGACCTGCCATGTGAGATGACAGTCTGTGTGCGAAGATGTATTTCAACTCAAAGTCAGATAAAGTAATTATAGGCATATAATGAAGCAGTTGTTCATAAAGCCAAGCATTTTTTGAAAGCTGGTAAGTGCAATTACTGGACTGTAGCAAAGGCACTGGCACTTGCCAAAAGCTGTTCTTCAACTGACTGCTGTGTTAACAGACTGCCAACTGGGTTAATGGGACCAGGAGCTGGAGGACTTGAAAGATATTTGGCCAGTTGTTCTGCAGCAGTCAGTAAAGTTGGAACTGTCACAGCCTTTTGCACAGAGTTAGTCATGTTAATACAACTTTTCCACTACCTGTTAACATCTATTTTAAAATGCTACAGACTTCAGAATTTGTTCTGTGAGTTTTTAGGATTTGTTTTATCATTTGACAGCTTGTAGTATGGCAGATAAATACTGGTAAATAGTAAAGGGACAAATCAGAGTTGTTTATGAAAGGAAAACAGAATATTCACATCAAAAGTAGTCTGAAAAGACCTGAGAATGAGGATGCTTAAAATACAATCATGAAATGGTATAAAAAGCCACGCAAACTTGTTCTGCTGTGCTGGTACATATGGACCTTGAGGGAGAAAACAGGTTTTGAAAACTAGACATTTAAAGGCCGGAAATGGAGATTTTAGTAATTCATATGGTGCCAGGGTAGCGTATGAGACTCAGACGGTTTAAATACCACAGTGGCAGCATGGCTTTCCCATGGCCCAGGGACTCTGTTCCACTGAAAAGTTCAAAATTTCATGCTTCTGCCCTGGGCATTTCTAGCTTGAACTGTCAAAAGGAAATGGAGGGATACCTCCATCTGCTGTGTCTGGCAGCAACCAGGCTGCCCATTGCAACACAGGCAGGCTTGGAGGCAACAGGGCTACAGCTGTCCAGGCTTGTGCATGAGAGACCTGGGAAGTCAATATTTTGAAGCCCACTTGAAACGATTAAATGATGTAAAAAGCTTTTAAAGAGTTTTCCCCTAATTTCAACATCTCAACAGTACTTAATGAGTCAGCTGAACTGATTTTTTTGTTTTGTTTTGTTGTTGTTTTTAATGAATAATCAGTTAGTCATTTTTCTATGTGGGTCTATGTGGGTCTTTCAAACTACAAGGAGAGGGGGTTTGTTATTCTTGTATTACTTTTCTATAGGGAAAATTGGGAATTGTGTATAGGGATTGTAAAACAATCAGAAAAAAAAAAAAAGCATGTCATAAGAATGTGGTACCTGAAATTACTTACAGCACACTTTAATGAAAGTGGTTTGATTGCAACTTGTCTTCCAGGTTGAAAGAATTATGTGTATTTGGTACCTGTGGAACTAGAAAAAAAAATGAGGGAAGGCACTATAATGATCTTTATACAAATTAAAAGAATAAAATAAAAAAATAAAAAAATAAAAAAATGGTTGCTGCAGAGGAAAGCATGTTCTTGCTTTCTACCGAGGAGAGGAACAGAAATGAGGAGTTTGAACTGCACCAGGAAAGATTCAGAGTTGACACCATGAAAACTTCTCCAACAGCAGGGACAGTGAAGCACTATAGAAGGTTGCAGAAGAGGCAGGTGTTTGGGGTCTTAAAGAGCAGACTATATTTGCTGTAGACAACAGAGTTGTGATTCTCACCTGGGCAAGGGGATGGAGCTCATGCTCCCTCTTAGCCTCTTTTCCCACCACTCCATGATTTGATTTGATTTGATTTGGTTTGATTTTCAAATATTTCAGACTGTTAGAGTTTAACTTTTGGAAGCTGCTGAGATTTTTTTCTTCTTGAATAAGGTTATCTAATTTATCTAAGTTATTTATCTAAGTGAATAAGGTTATCTAATTTATAGTCCCACCCCCAGTCTCCAGCTTCTGCAACTTATCATCTAATGGTATTTGGTCCAGTTCGAGGACTGGCATTGCTGACTTTGTCTCCAGAACCACATCTAAATGTCATTATTGCAGAACTTTCGAAGGGTTTATGTAAGGTAAGGGTTTTTTGTGCCAATAGTTCTTTCCCTTTCCTATCATGGTGCTAGTGTTGGAGTGCTAATGTAGATGCAGCGCTAGCTGGGCCTGGAGCTTCAACATCTTTGCTATTGTTTCCTCTAAGACACTTGGTAACCTGACATTACATCTATTTCAGAGCTCTTACCAGAGGAGCTGAACCATCAATACTAATGATGGGAAAAATTTAGGGAAGACAGAAATTATTAGTTCATCCCAACAGCTGCTATAATTAGAGTCATTTTACTTGTCATTTGAATTGTAGTTGGCCTTTTCTGGACAGCTTTTCACTCTCCACACCCCACCCACCCAGATACAGATACATTTAGGACAAATGAGTATGTCTCATCTTTATTCTTCCTCTCCCCCTTTGCACAATCTTAACTTTTTAGAGGGTATTTTAATATGTGGCCTTTGTGTATTGCAAATTTGTGTGGATCAGTGAAATTTTCTGGGAAACTTCCATCCAGAATTAAGGAAAACATGCCAGCACAGTGGCTTTACTCAAAATTGGTCTAGTAATTCTAGCCAATTTAACTCTGGCTGAAAGGCAGTAAGAGAGGCAGTGAAAGAATGCCCTGATTTGGGCACTGTGTCATCTCCACCACAGGCAGCTCTCTGATCCTAAAGATTATTGTGAATTACTCAGGTGCATTCATTTCACTCCTCCTTCCCAAGCCTGGCCTCCACATGTACAGGCTAGTATTTATAAGCTGCTAAAGAAATATGTGAAGCTAAAGGACTTAGAAAATATCTGATTACATTTTGATGCCTGCAGATGAAACAATCCTACTCTGTATTTTAAACTGGAGGACATTTCCACTTTTTTTCTGTATGTAGCTCCCAACAATTTCCACCACCCTCCTTACCTTCTAATCTGGAGCCTGGATAACTGCTTATATGGCAATGCTTGCTTCTACTGGGCTCAACTGAAAGACAGAACATGATGTAGCTCTAGACATAGCCACTTCAACATTTTTGTAATCTGGCATTATTAAAGAAGCACCATGGATACAATGGTTTAAAACAATGAATACCAGACACTGTAGGTATTGCCTTATAACACTTTCAGCAATAGATCACTTGAACACACATTTGACTTTTCTCTTACCAGTGAAGATTTTGTGTATTGCCAGACAGTTTGTTTCATTATCATGAGCTGCTTATCTCTATAGGATAGTCATAAATCTTGACTAAATGTTCCTCTTCCACTTTTCCTTCTCTTCTCCTTACATGTCCCTAATTCTTACCCCCAAATTACTTGCCATTTCCTCTCATTTTACCTGTCTCTTACTTTCAGCAAAACTATAAGTTTTGTAAAGCTAAAAGACAGGCTGCTAATTCAGCATTCTTTGCATGCCTGAGTGCTTTGCACATCAGAAAATACGGAATATTGCTTTGGATGAAATACAAGCCCTTGTAAGACAATGAGAATCTTCCTATTGATTTCTGTAGACTCAATATTAGTATTATTTGTCCAAAGCATATTTTCTTCTTACTTATATTGATAAGTGATATCTCTTAGATTAACTGCATTGGTCTCTGAATGTTGCTTTTTATTGTGATACAATGAATATGACGTAAGATATGCCTCTCTCTCTTCCTCTGAGATTTTGCCTTCTTGGCTTCAGCTGGTAGTTTTCCAGCACAATATATTCCAAACTTTTACTACAATTATATTTTATCTATTGCATTTCCCCAAGTAGTTCTGGTTCCAATGCAAAAGATGGCAGTGGTCTTTTTAACTATTTTTTTTTTTTTTTATGACTTAGAAGACAAGTGAAATACTGGGACACCAAGAGCTTACTGAGCATATCTTTGTTCTGAAACCTAAACTCATGATGTTTCTCTTTTGTATACAGCCTAGACCTTCCAGTTTAAAATATAGGCCCTGCTCTACACAGCAGAACTCTGTAATGATTTCTACATATTTTTGTTTGGGAAAATCTATTCCCTGTCATCTATAGATGAAAAATAAAGTGAATTAACAGAAAGGCAGGACCTCCATAAAATGACAGTGGAAATATCATCTGAAGGGGAAGGAAAGGGCATGTCCTTTTTCTTCTTTCCTCTCCAATTTCTACAGTGGTTTACACCATTCAGAAACTATCCCTGTAAAGAAGTCAATAACAGGAAACCGTGGATAGAAGTGACATGAACATGGGTCCGTGTTTCACACTGCAGAGACAATTACATGCTACGGTTAGATTGTAAAGTATTTTAGACCACCCTAGGTTCTCTTCCTTCTCTCCTGCATTTATAATTGTCAGGTCTTTGACATGACTTGACCTACTGTCCATGGTCCGTGTCTGGCTTCACTTATCCCTGGGCTCACAGCCACCTTTGTTCAGTTTCAAGGTAGCGTTAAAACAGAAATGCTGAGATAAGCAGAGCTTAGAAAGCATTTTCTCCCTCTCAAAACCCATGTGTAATAATAAGAAAAAATGGTAGTACTCTCAGGACATTTGGCTAGACTGTTGCTAAGAGATTTTATAATATGGACTACCTTGTCCTAAAGAAATACTTTTCCTACTGCAATTTAAAATCGTTTCATAAACTAAAGTACATTTTTATAAAATGGGAAGACTGAGATATGAAGAACTCCAAAGAAGAACAAGCCAGTGGAATGGGCAAAAGCAAGTCAGGAGCAGTGAGAGGAACAGACCCCATATTTCCTAGTACAGCATCAACCATCCTGATTAGAACCAGAACAGCTTAGAACCAGTTTAATTATGTTGGTGAAGACAGCACTATAAACTGTTCCCTGTTATGGATATGCATCTCTGAGACATGTTTGTTGTGGTTTTATATAAGTTAGAAATGAAACAATTTAGGCTTAGTATTAAGGATGGAGAAGTGTAAATTTTTATCTCAATAACAATTCCATGAAGTCACAGCTATTCAAAAAATTGCACATTTTTTCACTATCTTGATACTTCTATGGAAAATTAACTGCTAAGAAGCAAATAAAGAATAATGTTTGTAATCTGTCTGTGGACCTTCAACAATAAGCCACTTGTCCCCATTCACGTCTCTTGAACGTTTTGAAGTAAGGTTTTTGAGTGCTTATTGGCACTGAGGAATGTGACCAGAACCCACCACTTCAACAGCATACTAATGATGGTGGAATAAAGAGATTTTTATTTCAGAATAGCGTTTCTAATGGAAATGATTCCATAATAGATTATTACACAATAATTATTTTATTCACTTTCCTTATACAGACAAGCTCTAGACTGATTTAGTTAAATCAGTACTCAGACTTTATATAGGCCTCACAGGTTATATATTTCTATTTCTAAAACTCACAGGCATCTATTCTTAAAATTTTGTGCTGTTTTCAAAAGACAGGTCTGAAGAGATTAGACAGCTAGGCCTGAAGATTTCACTCTTCTTATTTTTCATCTTTGTTTTAACAGGTTGCCTTTTTGCAGTTGAGACATCACTTAGTCACTTCTGAAAATACCTCTTAACTTAAGAGTGAATAAAAGTTTCTTTAGCAGAAATTTAACCACTGTTTAGTATGCTTGGTAGTCAGTTCTGCTTTTGCCTGACTGATTCAGGAATCCTGTGGGATGACTTTCTTTACAAAACATGGTCTTTGACTTCCCTTCCTTAGTGACTGTATTAGCTCCAGAGGTGTGCTCCAGGGAATAAACAACTCAGCTTTTCCAAACCTCCAACTTGCTCTGTGTTTTGGGCAAGTGGCCATGGAGACTTTTATTTTATTAGACCCTATTTATCTATTATTAACTGTTAGCTATAGACAAGCACAGGACTGTGGTTTGGGTCTGTTGCTTTGTTGTTTTTTTTTTTTTTTTTTTAAATATAAACAGTCTTTTGAACATCATGCTTCTCCTTCAATGAGCTGGGGGTACAGAACAAAATTAAACAAAACAAAAAATCAAAACAAAGAAACCACACCAATGAGCATATAAATAATGAAACACATGATGTTTTCTGTATGGAACTAGCTGCAGACAAGTTCATTAATTAAATCATCCAACATGAAATGTAATGGACAGTAAAAATTAGGCTAGTGGTAGTTTCTCACATTATTTGTCTTCTTTTATTTAAAGTATTTAATCATTCTCAGGCTCTCTTTCTCTCAGACTAGTGATTTTGTGAATAATATATTCCAAATGACATGAAGTTAACTTTGGAAAACAAGCCTGGATCAGCCTAGGAGCCAGACATCCCTCCTAAATCTGACTCCAAGGAAAACACAGAATTCTGCAGGACCTTGATCTACGAGGGCACAAACACAGGCATTCATCAGGGGCCAGAATGTCAAGCACCTTCCTGAAGCAGAGTTTTCTGTCACATTACTGTCCCTCGGGCATCGCTATAGTACTTGTCATTAGCAGTTGAATACTAGTGGCAGTAACAACCTGTCCTGGAGGGTTGCTTAAAAGCATCTGGATGTGCAAGATTTCCACATCACTTGCCAGCCAAAACATGAAAGAAAAAGTCTGCTTGTATGGTTAAGAGAAGAGGAGGAATATAAACCTGGAAAAAAAGGCAAACAAAAAATAACAATAATCTGGATGTACTGGGCATTGGTACAGGCAAGCTGTGCTTAACAAATGGCACATGAAGGCCATGGAAAGTTTGGATTTGGTGGGGAGATAATTCAGGTTGAAAACTGAACGTTTTCCATCCCTCATCCCTAAGAAGTTTGCCCCAAACCAATAGTAGCTGTTGAGGTTTGGAGGCATTCAGTATATGCAAGGGCACAGTTTTATGAGGAAACAGTGTTATTTGCAGGACTGAAAAGATCAAAAATCCCTGGCATTTTCATGAAAAAACAGATGATGAGATTTCCAGTTCATTTGTGCAGGCACAAAAGGGTTATATCCTTCTGAAAAGCTTCGGATAAGGATACAATTCTTCAGGCTAAATTTGAATACCAAACTTTGTATTCTACCCTATAGGGTATATAGAATATAGGGTCTTTCTCCTGAATTTTCTGTGAGAGCTGGTGTTTGCTTTATCATGGAGAAGACAAGATGGAAATTCTAGAGTCATTACTGGAGCTCAGGGGAGAGGTGACAGCTGCTGGTCTTCACTGGCTCTGGCTAGTGCCTAAGGAATACATTTTCCTCTTGAGCCTTTCTGTCCCTCCACAAGATTCCCTCAATATTTCTGAACTTCTTTTGACCCTTTGTGTGACCCCTAAAGGGAGACTTCACAGCACAAAGAAAGAAATGAATATAGCGGGGACAGGTCAGAATTGCCTTGCCCAGACCCATAGTCCGTGCACGGAAAGGCTTAAATACACCCTCCAGAGCATACAGGATCTTGCAGGCCTGAGCATGCTGTTCAGGTTAGCGTGCCAGTATGGATGCTTGCAAACTGCAGCCTATGAGGAGAAGGGAGCACACCATAAGAGGTCCTCTTAATTTCTTTGCCAACATTGCTATTTTTTTCCTTGCTTCCAGACCAATTCCCCAGAGCCCACTGGGACCAAAGCCCAAATGCCTGTGGAGAGACTTCTGTGGTGTCTGGCTGGGTATGAGCCCAGTGGGACTCATAGGAATTTCTCCCTTTTGCAATGGACCCTGCTCCTTCTGAGCAGGCATGGGCTTTGAGCACGGGTAACCCTCCTTTTTTGAAGGTCTCTGCAAAGTGACTGGGTTGACATCTCCCACACAAAAACTACCTTCAGCCTACAGAGAAGATGTTAATTCTGACCACAGCTTTATTCTTTATCTGTATCTTCTCAGTATACTCCCTGCAGCTGAAGAGACTCATGTTATTTAGGGGGCCAGCTTCAATTCCGTAACAGTGTGTGGAAGGAGAGGTTAATGAACTGATGCTAAAACATCTGCAGTTTTTTAGAAATTTTACCTTTGTATTATTCATCTCAGTGGTTTATAAAACAGCATTTAGTTTGACAGTTCCATTTGTACCCTTACTCTTTCTGAGTCCCTAGAGCCTTTCTTTTATTCTATCTGTATTTGTTTTCTTACTGGTTTCTGCACGTTGTTGTCATTGTTACATTGGCTCAAAGGTAGTTTTTCCTGGCAACATACCCTTTTATTTGGGGACTTCCACTTGTGTTGTCTTATGAAAAGATTTTCCATTCAGCCTGGCAATTGAGAACTCTTTCAAGTCATTTTTTTTTTTTTTTCCTTTCATCAAGCAAAGACAATTCTATTGTGACTGATTTTCCTGTCTGGTGTACTGAAAAAACAGTAATATACATATTATATATGTATATATATGACTATGTATTTCTATATGAAACATACATATATACATAAACTATATACGTATATATATATATACACACACTGCTGCTTCCAGTCAATTACTCCTCAGTTTTACCGACAGCAGTGTAAATGCCCTGTGCCTTGTTTCAGTCAGCAACTAGCAAAGAACATTTTCACATCTCCTTAAGAGACTGGCTCATTTTTCTTTCTTTTTTTTTTTTTTTCTAGCTTTTTTTCAAGCAGCTCTGGGGACAGATTAGGTGTAGCAATAACCTCCAGCTGGTTGCAGGAGGAATGGGAAGGGCTGGAAGAGAACTGAAACAAGTGGAATGAGCTTACAGCTCTGAGTGGGATAGGTTGACCCATGGAGCTAGTGCAGATGCAGCCAGATATGGAAAGGTGTCCATCACTAAAAAAATTGTGTCTGTAGTACTGAGCAGAGAAGAGACATGGGATGACTGGATGGCACTGTAAAAGTGCAAGACAAAGCTGATTCCAGTTTCATGGGAAAGGGGTCAGAGCTAATGCTTCCCCCTCCTAGAAGAGATTGTAATTTTAGTACTTTAGCAAGACCTTAGATTTTCCTTGGAATCTGAGCCATGCAGCTCCCACTGAAAAACTTTGCCAAGACTTCATGATTTTTTTTTTTAAGGCAGATTGATCACTCAGATATTACAATGACAACTGGAAGAAATCCTAGTAACATTGGGATGGGGAGAATGGGGGAGGAATGGAGATGGACATGGTTTTCAGAAGTGACTCTTCAGCATCTCTCTGACAAAACAAGCCATATCTACTCTACACACTAGAAACACAACGTAATTCAAATAAATGATTCCTGCTCTTCTGCCTTGTACTTAATAATGGATGGGTTTTTTTACACACAAATAGTTGCAAAGCATTAATGGGCACAGCTTCCAAATTCCCATAAATCTTGTCCCTCTAACCTACTGAGTCAATTCAGAAATACTTTAATGATGTTGTAAGCATAAGAATAATATTCCCCATTTATATATTGACTTAGCTTGAAGTATGAAACGCCTCAATAAAGTGCTTGTGACTCCTCATTTATGAAGTTATTCACATGTGGATGGAATCAGGGACTGAGAGTAAGGGAAGGCATAGCTCAGGTCTCTCCATTTTCAGTGTCTCTTTAACTATAAATGTTTTCTTCCACAGGCAGATTTTGAAAAAATCAGGTAAAATACATTCACAACTGCTAATTGAAAAGCAATTCCTGAAGATATAAATGAGCCCGTATGAGATGTGAGGAATTAAATGAATTCAAGTATGATGGATTTTTGGTGTCTTTGAAGGCAGAAGCCATGACTTTACTCCTGCATGTATTTTCAAAGCTCCCCCAGATCACTGAAGAGCACATCAGATTCACGTTGCCTGGGATTTATCCCTATCTGATTGCTGGCTTTCCAGCTTGTATTATTTCATCTCTGTGTGCATTGATTTCTCAGCTTGTAAAAAAGGGTAAAGATATGCATATCCATTTGTAAAGCCACTCAGGATGGAAAATATCCTTTAAGAATGAGGCATTATTACTGAATTCCATTCATGTGAGTGCAATTGCAGGACTGGGATTACAGATTCTTTGTTGGGTATTTAAATAACCATAAAAACCTGAAACCATTTTACTGCTCCTGCCCTTATCTGCAAATAGATTCTGACTCTACTTGCAAAGATAGTATTGCCTATGTGGGATTGGACACACTTTCAGCAAGACCATACACCACCCACAAAGTAACTGAATATCAGACTGTATGTATGCTGACTTGCCTTCTTGTGATATATTATTAGAGGCTGGGGCTTAAAGAAGGGGTTCAATATGCAAACAACATTTAACCAGCATTACTGGTCTCACCCTGTATGTTCACCACAGAGCCAACACTAATCATTTCATCACAGGTCATGCCATTTTAATGTATTCCTTACAGAATACGGGCAGGGAGTGCTGTGATTACAGTAAAGTTGTGGCTGTCAACCTTCAAAACCAATGACTTCCTTGTCTTTATTGCTTGCAAATAAAAGCTTACAAATATGAATGTTGTAGGATCAGAAGCTTGGAACAGTGAACATATCCTGCCACTTAAAGTGTTCAATCTGGATTTTGGAAAGCTGGAAACAATTTCAAGGGGTCCCAGTAGATTTCTGTATGATCCCAGTCTGTCACTCAAGTTTTAGAGATACATAAGCACCTAAGACCCACAGAAATCCAGCAAAGAATGAGATATCCAATCTCATTTGAAAATCTAGACTTCATTTTTGTGTTGCAGTTCCTTTTCTACAAAACAGGGATTGTAGAGCATCCCTGTTTTACATAGTTCAGGGGAGAGTTGAGGTGTGAAGCCTAGCAGTGCAGAGATCCTCTGGGAAGAGAAATTAAATAAAACAACCAGAAATCCAGAAGTCAGTAACTTAACTGGCAAAAATATCTTCACCAGTATATACCTATGAATGTGATTGTCACTGTTTCCAGTCTAAGGAGCAGCCATATGATGAGAGAGAGATTCATGTTTCCCTGAGCATTACTTTTCTCTGCAAGAGCTATGGTATAGGTGGGTATGGAGGATGCCCCAAGACCTGTGCTGTTGGAAGAAAAGACAGGTCAGTAGGATCCAAATATTGGCCTGGTACCTTTCAAAAATATTATTTCCTCAAACATTTTCATATGTGTTCTTTTACCAGTTTTGTGTTAGATTTGAACACAATATGACTCCCCTTCATTTCTGATTCCACAAAACTGTAACCAAAACCAAGGTTTTCCTTGTTTCCGTAGTATGATGTATTGTATGTCATATCATTTCTATATATATATATATTTTTTTTTTGCTAGCTAGAAATATAATAATATTCCTTACCACTTACATAGCAATTACCTCTTCAGAGTCCTTTGTAAACATTGGCTAGTTCAGTGGTTCCCAAACTGTGGTCCACTCACCAGCAGTGGTCTGCAGAGAGCTGTTGTCTCATGCTATTGGCAACTCATGTTTGCAGCTGCTGCACTGCATTAAATACAGCTATATATGCATTTAACTCAGTAATGTAGAGTAGCAAGGAGGAATCTTGGTACAAGGAACAAGTTGGGGCCACCTGCCAGCATGGAATACCATGCTGATAACTTGGCACTTGGGGTCCTTTAGCCTGAGGCAACTCTTCCTTACCAGTCACAGTAAGACTGCATCGATTTTCACATGAGCAAGCTCTCCAGTGACTTCAGGCATCAGGCATGTTGTATGAAACCAGATCCAGTACACCAGGTAAATAAAGTAGTCATTAAGATGGCAGACTGGATGGCTTTTACTGCAGGTTCTGTCTTCAGATGAAATTGGGATAAGAAGAAATGTATTTGATCCATAAAAGTAATTTCGTGCAAAAGTAAACTTTTTTTTATTATTTTTTTTTTATTGCATTAAAGTATTGTTAGTAATCTGTTTTAAAAGGATGTGCAATTTTAAAAGTAACCAATTTAGAATTTCAGATATTGGCTGGAACAGGTACTCCAAACTGGGTCTTCCTAACAGCAGAGAATATCCTAACAATCAGAACGCAGTTGCTCATAGTCATGCAGACCTAAGCAAAACATCTTCATGTTGTATTTAAGTGGAATAGCTTCAGCAGCCCAGGATAAAGGCACTCTGTAAGCACATGACAGGCCTTGGTTCAAAAATATGCCTCTTCTTGATCACAGAGCAACGGAAGATGAAATCAAACTTCTTTATCTGGGGCAACATAAGCAGGGAAGGGAGAGAACACATTCTGTGATCAGTGCTTCAATTTTCTTTCAGCTTGTGTGTTTGGCTTTCACTAAATGTGCCCAGAAGTAAAAGCATTTTGTTTCCAAAAGGTTTTGTATATGAAGAGGAAGATCTTCAAGTTTTTGTCTGTTTAAATGTGTCAAAACATATCAAGCCATGCCATGCCAAACCAGACTGCTCTGGTCAAAAAGGCTGGCTACATATCAGCTGAATTATTCAATTGGGTTCTGTAAGGACAAAACTAATCAAGAAGTTGGAACCAAAAGAAGAAGAGAAATGTATGAAAACTAGAATGACAGCTGTGGATTTCAGCACATCTTGGGAAGGACTGGACTCAGGAAAACTTTTATACTTGTGTCCTAGCAAGTTCACTTTTTTTTTCAGATAGCTCCTGATGGCTTTCAACAATGGAATGTTGCATAGTACAGGCATGACCCAGGAATTAAAAGAACCAATTGGGACAAATAAGTATTGCTCCAGAAGAAGAAGTCCCAAACATCTCCTAATCTTGAGGAAGCAAATTTTCTGCAGATCTCATCTTCTTGTGGCATTCCATTGAGAACCCTGTGAAACCAGGTCATCTTTTTGCAGCCCAGAATATTTCTCTGTAGCATCTGCTCTCATATTAAAGCTGAAATGTAACCTCTCAGAGCTTTGGCATACAACAGCCACATTTACCTGGCATATAAGAACCTACATGTTTGCATTGTTCTACACAAAACTCCATTGCTTTAGCCTGCTACATGAAATAACCTTTCAATAGTCGTGTTGTATATCTTCAGGCTGAAAAGGATATAGCTCCTTGGAACTACAAAATTAAGCTGGAAGTCTTGAGAGAAAAAGGCTGTTTTGTAAGGTTATTAATCTTTCCTGTTTCCACTCTGTCCAAAAATACCACAATTTTAGTTTTGGTCACGGTATTTCAACACTTCTTTCCCAGCCAAAATCTCAGAGTACTCAAATGCAAGGAAAGGAAAATAATCAGGGATGATCTCAAACTTCAAAATTGGATCATAGAAGACTTCAGTATTCTGTAAACTTTGAATATACAGGCTAAAAGTTCATAAAAGTAATAAAATATGGGGATTTACTTGGGCATCTGTTTGATATTGCTAATTCTGTAAACTATAAAATTTGGTTCAGGTGTTGTGAAACGTCTGAAGGAGCCCTGTTCTATTTCAGATGATGTGTGTATTTTCCCCTCCCCTCAATCCCCTCTTCATTTTTCATGCTGACCCTACCTCTCCTATTCCCTTTTTTCTTTGAATAAGTAAGCATCTCTTATTGGCAAATTGAATTTGATCCAATAGAAACCCATATCCCTTACAGTTTAAGGATGAATTTTTTGCTTTGGGGAAGATAGACTATTGAAAAATGCAATTATTAAAAAATAAAAAATATAAAATAAAATCTGTCACATAAAAAAGCTAACAAGCTAACTTTTTATCTGGAAAGTAAAAATTTTAACAGAAACATTTTGATAGATAGTATTTAAGTTCATTGCAGTAAATGTTATGTTGAATGATTCGTTTTCTCTTGAGTTGCTGGACTTTAGATTGTAGTGATTTAAAACCTTGCAACATTAAAATGTCTAATTCAGGTCTCTTCTCATCCCTGCAATTAGCTACTTTTAAATCATGGGATTAGGGGCCCAGCAGCTTCCAGGAATGCACTTTACAATACCATGTTGACAAATTTGTTTTAGCCATCTAGACCTCCGTGTAGGTGCAAGAGATCTTTTTCAAAATGTAGTGTTTGCTTCAGTTCACAAAAAATCTTCCGGAAAAAAAAGGGCAATGACATACAGCTAAAGGCAAATGCTTTCTTTATTTATAAGTCCAACCTTTGTCTTATTTTATTTTTATTTTTATAATTTAGGAGACAGGAGAGTAAAGAGGAGAGTAAAGAAAGAGGACAGGAAAGAAGAGGAAGGGAGGGGAGGGGAGGGGAGAGGAATAATGATATGCAATCTAAAGTGAACAAACCAAATGGGAGTGATGTTTAAGCTATGTAAACGGCAAAAATTCAAATGTGCTGCTTGCAGTAGCTGGAGAAGGGGATGGCAGTAACAGTAGGAGGCATCTGCCATCTGCCTTCTCTCTTTTTCCTCTTTCTTAATTAAGTATCTTGCCCAGGTGACAGCTTAGCAAAGCAGGAAAGAGTTCTCTAACTAAAAACTAACAGTTCTATAAATAAAAATAAAAATAAAAATTCTGACAAGTGAAAGGTCTTAACAGGATGGGGATGTGTTATAAACTCATTGTACTGACGGATGAGCTGCTGTCTGACACATTAGTCAGTTTTGGAGTCTGATAGACACCAGACTTGGGGGAAGTCTTTCTGACAAAGTTAGGGTAGTGAGCTAGCTCTGAGATGGAAGCTGCTGGAGCAAGAGAGCACTCCATCTCCCTTTTACTGCTCACATTTTTTAACCTAGTTTTTTATGTAAAGACTGAGCTTGAGCTTCCAATACTATATATATATATATGTGTATATATGTATTTCCCACTCCTGGAGAACACAGCACAGTAACAGAATTGTGTTTTACAAAGCTTTAAGGCAGCAGCAGGAGCAGCAGCAATAGAATGAGAATCGCAAAATGCTAAATTGAATGAAGAACACTAAAGAGTGCAATAAACTGCAACTAATATATTGTTAAGGCATAATGTCGAGGTATGGCTCCATGCCCCCAAACCAACACAGTCAAGTTAACGTTATCACTGTAGACATACTCATTACATGTTGGACTTAATTACATAGCCACATGTTTATGTGCCTCCAATGTGCAAGTGAAGGGAATTAGGTTCTGTAGATACGTGTAAAACTACCTTTTCCTAGCTTTCTAGCATTTAACTTTTCAACCTATGTTATAACATACTAGCAATCTTTATTGTACACTGTATATTGGATATACCAGGATAGGCATGTATTAAAGACACACTACATAACTGTCATAGCATTATTGTCTAAATTCAGTTCCTCATTAAATAAACAAAAGCTTTTGTGTTGTCTTTGTGTTGTTACTTCTTTATGTTTTTTTTTTCTTCATGTTTGTAGCATATGAAAGAATACAACCTGGAAAACTAGAAGAATTTTCCAAATAGTTTTTGGCAAGCCTAGATGGAAAATAGTTGAGCAACAACAAGGAGCTTTGTTTAGGTCTGTCCTTTGGTAACTTCAAGAGCTATCCATTATCATAAGAAACGAAGACTTTGTATAGAATACATACAAAAGCAGCTAGAAACAGAGAACAAAATATCCTCCAGTGGGTAACTCCTGATTAATGAAAGATTTCCCATCAACACTTTTTTCTTCTCTAGTGCTTCTGTGTTGATGGTTTTCAGTTTTTAAATGGATGATGAACTGTTAAGAAAAAAAACACACAAAAAATAACTAGCTTCAGTAGGTTTTGCCTGACTTAAGGTATGCATTTGGCACTCTGTTGTCATCTCTACTGTGAGCTTATTACTGGAGGCATCTCTCAGGATTAACACTACAGCTATGAGATGCTATTCAAACAGCATAGGAAATACTGTCATCTTGTCAGTCAGCCCAACCCTGCATTTTCCTTTCATCTCCTTTTCAGTTGTCTATGAAAATAAAACCTAATACCTCTTTCATGCTTCCCAGAAATGGATTATCTCTACTGTGAAAACGCATCGTTGGTCTTTTGGTTTAATCAGTCAATGATATCTCCCATTACCAGAGTTATAGACAATGCAGCAGCCCTTTGGGAGTTCTTAAATAAAATAAAATAAAATAAAATAAAATAAAATAAAAAGATAATAAAATAAAATAAATAAAATAAAATAAAATAAAAAAAAAAATAAAATAAAATAAAATCATGTATTAGTTTTAAATCTCTCTGTAAATGAGGGAAGTATCTTTTGGGTGTATTAAGTCTTAGAAAACTGATGAGATGGAAGCCATAAAAATTGACAACTGATGCAGTTCTGAATTATCAAAAGGAAAGAGTTACAATAAATAACAAAAATCCTGTGCAAGTTGTAAGAGTTCACAAAAACATCTCTCATAAATAGAGCACTGAAGCAGAATTCAAAAGAAAAAACACTCACAGTATATCAATGTGGTTTTGTTTCAATACTGGCAGGTTAGAAAAGTCCTCTATGCATTTAAGTTCACATTCCTAATGATGAAAAAATACTGTACAAATATAATTAGGATAGATTACAGGAAAATCTCTGAAATTGACTAATGTTTATGTCTGCAAAAGGCTAGAAAAATCTGCAAGCTCATTTTTGTTACTGAAGAATATACTTCTCTATGTGACTTCTTGTGGTGCATTGAAACAAATGGGCTGCACTATTTGTGGTTTCAGTTGAGATGGCGTTGTTCGTTCTTGTCTGGAAGAGCTGACTGGCTGAATACAAATACCATCACCATTCATCCCTATACTTCCCCCCCCCCCCCCCCCCCCCCCCCCCCCCCCCCCCCCCAGTAGGCACAGAGTTCATTTCTCAGCAGACTTAAAAATTAACTTCCAATTGATTGCACACCCTGTGTGAGATCATGCAAGACATGTATTAGTGACATTTCTGGCTCATGATGTACAAATTCTACATTAAATCAGCTTGTGTCTTGCCAGCTTTCTCCCTTTCTTTACAGGCATGTCTGAGAAACTGTAGAAACAAGCAAACAAAAATCAGTGACAATTAATTTATACAAAAAGTAAAAGAAAATATCAAAAAGTCGTTAAGAAACTGTATCAAAGTTCATTGAAAAAAAGGAGAGGCATTGTGGAGAAAAATGGTAAAATAAAAAGTCTTTTTTCCAATATGAAGAGATTAAAAGTCAGGCATTTCTTTTTATATCTATGTGTACTAAAAGACAAAAAATTAGGGAATATAAATGTAAAGTTTTCCATTTTCTCCATTTCCTTCCATTTTTGTAAACTTTTGCAAAGTTTGGACAGTTTTCCATTAGTACAGACACTCTAATTATGTATTTACATATTTACATTTTGTATTCACACGTTTTCATTTTTTTTGTTTTTCCATTTCTAACACCTGAAACATGAAAACAATTTTCAAAGAACGAGATTTATGCAGAGCTACCACTATATACAAGTGTGTTTTTTTAAAACATTTTGCTCCAATTGGGTGATTTCTTAATTACCTCTATGCAATAATAGACAGAGATTCTTGACACTCTAACAAAGTATGTTTGCCCATGTTTTAACCAAACTTGTAATGCACAGAATCAGACACTATGTTTCTAGAGCTGTGACAAACCCAGGAATTCTTTTAAAACATGTAAAAACCTCCTTACTTCAGTTTAATACATTCTTCATGCAGTTATGGAACATGCTGTAGTCTTTCAGTATGATCTGCTACCCACTGTGGCTTCAGGCTGATCAAAGTCTGGACTTAATGAGACATTTGCCATGATCTTAAAATTCTGAGATACATTTCTTTTCTCTTAAACATATATTACAAGTGGCATCTAAAAACTTCTAAGGTTTCCTTGCACCCATCTTAAAGGCAACCCCCCTCTTTCTTTATCAGTATTCCAGTCATCATTTTGTCACCAGAAAATTTACCAGAAATGACCTCACATGCTTCTCCAGGAAAGCAATACACATGGAGAATAATTTATTGCCAGATTATCCTCTCTGGAACACCATAGAAACTTACCCACTCAGGGATGATTTCCTGTGAACAATTACATTTAACTTATGACTGTACTACTTTTCTGTTTTGGTTTTCTATTTTTTTATTTATTTTATTTTATTTATTTTATTTTATTTTATTTTATTTATTTTATTTTATTTCTTATTTTCATTTATTTATTTATTTTAAATAAAGTGTAACACATTAACAAGTCAAGTTTTTAAAAAGGTTCACCAGTATTGTATGGATTCTTCCACTTTTATCAGTCAAAATGTTATTATCATTAAAATACAAAATATGTTTGTGAAAATACGGTTTTCCATAAGGACATATTAATTGGCTTCTATTATATCACATTTTCTTAATCTTTAATAATGAACTCCTTCATCAGCTGTTTAGTTAGCTGGACCAGAACTAATGTTTGGTAATACCTATCCTACCTATCTTTTATGAACACTGGCATGACATTAGTGTTTTTGTATTGTATTGGAATGTCCCTACTCTTTCCAAACTTACTGGCAAATAATATTAACAATTTAAACAGAGACCCAAACAGCACTTATTGAAGTCTTGGATGCACTTTAACCTTTATTCACTGGTTGAAATGTCAAGTTTTAGTAGTTTTTGTTTAGTATCTTCTGTCAAAGTGGAAAATATTTCATCAGACTCAGAAATAATAGGGGTTGGCCAAAAAACAAGTCATCCCTAATTTCTTTCTGTAACACAGTAAGAGAACAGAGAATGCACAGGAGTTGTTCTACATCTTCATTTTGTGAAGTTTTTGACCATCTTACGAGGATCCCTGGGAAATATTCTGTTGAATATAAACTATATGCAAAATCAGATGGATAGCAGTTCTAGACAGTTGTTTGCAATGGTCCACAGTATGTGACAGGACATATCCAGTCCCATGCTGCTCTTCATCTTGGTGTGCTTAATATTTTTGTGACTTATTGACCTGTAAAAGGGAAGAGAAAACATGTTGATTATATTTACAGCTGAGCAGAAGGTAGGAAGAGAAATCAAAAGCATCTTAGTGAAATGAAGAAATAGTCTAGGAAAAAAAAAAAGAATGAATTTTAAAAAAGACTGTATAATATTCAGTGGTAACAAGAATAAGAAAAAAAAAAATCAGCCACACAGATACAGGATGGAAAACAGAACAAAACAAACAAACAAAAAACAACAACAAACAGGGTGACAGTCATTTTTTGGAAGCTCATCTGGGGGTTTGGGTGAATCATAATTTGAACAAAAGTCATCAATGTTCTGATGTTGCGGAAAAGGCTAACATCACAGTAGGATGTATAAACAAGACAAGACATATAAAATAATCCTTCTGCTCCACTTAACACTGGTAAAGCCTCAGCTGAAGCTCAATTTTGATCAGTGCACTTCAAGAAAGGTATGAAGAAATTGGAGCTAATCCAAAAGAGAGTGATGAAAATGATCAGAGGTCTAGAAAACATGACCTACGATGACAGAGTTAAATAACTGAATTTGTCTTGCCAAAGGAAAAAAAATAAATAAATGACTGGAGTCGGCATAAAAGCAGTGTTCATATACATAAAAAGGTTTTGCAAGGATGAGAGGCATAAACTGTTCTCAGTGACAGTGGAGGATTGGATAATAAGCAGTGGGCTTACGCTGAAGCAAAAACTGTAAAATATTGGAAAGGTTAGATGGGAAACAACTTGACAAAAAAACATAGAACAATAGAATAGATTATCAAGGTAGGCTGCAGAGCTTTTAGAGCTGGAGGTCTGTAAAAACAGATTAGACAAACAGCTGTCATAAAAGACAAAGGTACTTTGGGGTCAGGAAATGGACTTGATAACCTCTTAAAATCACATCAGGATGTTTATTTATCTCTCTCTATATTTTTATGATATCCATAAAGCATGAATAGAGCCTCAGTTTTTCCCCCATGTAGTGAATATGAAAAAAGTGTTTAAATTCTCCTTTTAGTATTCTATTCAACTTTATCTGATAGCATATTTCCTGAACAGGTCTATCCTTTTCATACTACAGTTAACAATTCTCCCACTGACATCTAGAAAAGGTTTAATATCGCATTGTTCTCCTTGTTCATTACAAATTTTAGTTTCCTTAATCAATTTTAAGTCTTAATTTTTATTTTACATTCATTTCTACTAATTTACCTCATTTTCCAATAGGTAGATTTATTTTAAATAGCTGCTTTAATTTTTCAGTCTCAGTCAGGCTGTTTTTCTAATATGTGTGACCTTCCTTTTGTGTTATAAAACTGCATTTTTTTGACCAACAAGTGAAAATATTCTTAAAAATTCACAATTACTGTTCATATTTTTATACTTTTTTTTTTTTTTTTTTTTTTTTTTTTTTTGTACAAGCTGGTCTTTTCAATATTGCTTTGAGCTTATAAACCCATTTTGGATTTTTTTCTATTTGCAGCTATGAGGTATTTGGTGCTTGAATTGGCATTTTTTTTTTTTTTGAGTACTGCAAGAATAATAGATTAGAATAGATTTTTCTCCTAATTTCTTGACCTTGGAATTGTATAGTTATATAAAATTGAATATGCTAGAGCAAGGTATAGTATTCTCAGGATACTCTGTTAATAGCTTCTTGAGCAATTTCATCATGTGGCTCAAACTAAAGATCTTCTTCCCTTTTTTAATATAACCTTTTCTTCCCATACTGTACATGCTCATCCTTAAAGCTTTTGTGTCACTGGAAAATGATTATGTCTTTGGGCAACAGTAGCCACAAATTATCATAGAATCATAGAATCTTAGAATATCCCGAGTTGGAAGGGACCCATAAGGATCATCAAGTCCAACTCCTGGTACCGCACAGGTCTAGCCAAAATTTTAGACCATGTGACTAAGTGCACAGTCCAATCGCTTCTTAAATTCAGACAGGCTTGATGCAGTGACTACTTCACTGGGGAGCCTGTTCCAGTGTGTGACCACCCTCTTGGTGAAGAACCTCTTCCTGATGTCCAGCCTAAACTTCCCCTGCCTCAGCTTAACACTGCTCCCATGGGTCCTGTCACTGGTGATAACGGAGAATAGGTCACCTGCCACTCACGAGGAAGTTGTAGACTGTGATGAGGTCCTCCCTCAGCCTCCTCTTCTCCAGGCTGAACAGGCCAAGTGACCTGAGCCGCTCCTCATATGTCTTCCCCTCTAGGCCCTTCACCATCTTCGTCGCCCTCCTCTGGACACTCTCCAACAGTTTAATGTCCTTTTTGTACTGTGGTGCCCAGAACTGCACACAGTACTGGAGGTGAGGCCGCACCAGCGCAGAGTAGAGCAGGACAACCACTTCCCTCGACCGACTAGCAATGCCGTGCTTGATGCACCCCAGGATACGGTTGGCCCTCCTGGCTGCCAGGGCACACTGCTGGCTCATATTCAACTTGCTGTCAACCACAACCCCCAGATCCCTCTCTGCGGGGCTGCTCTCCAGTGTCTCGTCGCCCAGTCTGTACGTATAGCCAGGGTTGCCCTTTCCCAGGTGCAGGACCCGGCACTTGCTTTTGCTAAACTTCATGTGGTAGGTGATCTCCCAGCTCTCCAATCTGTCCAGATCTCTCTGCAAGGCCTTTCCACCCTCAGCCGAGTCCACAACTCCTCCAAGTTTGGTGTCGTTGGCAAATTTGCTCAAAACACCTTCTAGTCCTACATCCAAATCATTTATAAAAACATTGAAGAGGACTGGCCCTAAAATGGAGCCTTGGGGGACCCCACTAGTGACCATCTGCCAGCCAGATGTGGCCCCATTTACCACAACCTTTGAGCCCTGCCCGTCAGCCAATTGCTCACCCATCGTATGATGTTTTTTTTTAGCTGTATGCTGGACATTTTGTCCAGTAGGATCCTATGGGAAACCATGTCAAAAGCTTTGTGGATGTCCAAAAAGATCACATCAGCTGGTTTCCCTTGATCGACTAGATGGGCGATCTTATCATAAAAGGAAATCAAATTTGTTAGGCAGGACCTACCCCTCATGAACCCATGTTGGCTGGGACCAATGACTGCATTGTCCCCCAGGTGCGCTTCAATAACTTCAAGGATCATCCTCTCCATAATTTTACCAGGCACTAACGTGAGACTGACAGGCCTGTAATTGCTAGGGTCTTCTTTCTTACCCTTCTTGAAAATTGGCACCACATTTGCCAGCTTCCAGTCCAATGGGACCTCTCCAGATTCCCAAGATCATTGAAAAATAATTGAGAGAGGTCCCGCGATGACGTCAGCCAGCTCTCTAAGCAATGTCAGACAGGTTCTTTAAGCAACCTTCAAAAGCAGTTTCCCAGGGGACCTTGCTGACTAGTTCCCTGAGCAGCCCGAAGTCTGCTTTCTCCATATCCAGGGTTGAAGTTTTGGTGACAGTTTTCCTTCTGTCACCATAAATTCTAAACTCAACCACTTCATGGTCACTATGACCGAGACAGCCGCCAATTGCAACATCTCCCACAAGACCCTCTCTGTTCTCCAGCAACAGATCTAGAAGGGCACCTTTCCTAGTTGGCTCTCTTAGCACCTGCACCAAGAAGTTATCATCTAGGTGCTTTATGAACCTCCTGGACTTGCTCATGTCAGCCGTGTGGTGATCCCAGATGACATCTGGCAAGTTGAAAGCCCCCATAAGGACAAGGGGAGCTGATCTCGAGGCATCTCTTAGTTGCAAAGAATAGCCTTGCAAAGAATAATTCATCGGCGTTGTCATCCTGGCCAGGTGGTCTGTAATAGACTCCCACAACGACATCCCCTTTATTTATTTGTTCGTTCCTTAATCCTTACCCAGGGGCTCTCAACTTTGCCATCGCCAACTTGAAGTTCCACACAGTCCAGCCCATGCTTCACATACATTGCCACCCCGCCACCTCGCCTACCCTGCCTGTCCCTCTTGAAGAGCCTGTAACCATCTATTGCAACACACCAGCCACAGGACTCATCCCACCAGGTTTCGCTTATGCCGATGATGTCGTAGCTGTGTGGCCAAGACTTCTAGCTCATCCATTTTATTCCTCATACTGCATGCGTTTGTGTAGAAGCACTTCAAATGTGCCTCCCTACATGCAGCACCTTGTGCAGATGACCGGAGGGCCTCACTAGCACACAGTCCCTCTGATTCTAGCACACCACCCCTTAGCTCTTCACCGGCGTGCCTGGTTTTATCCCCTTCCCCCCTTTGACTCTAGTTTAAAGCCCTATCTATCAGCCCTGCCAACTCCTGAGCAAAAATCCTCACTTTTCTCTGAGAGAGGCACATCCCATCTGGTGCCAGCAGGCCTGATGTCGCGTAGACCTTCCCATGATTATGAAGGAAACAATATTTACTGCAAAGCAGAGAACCATAATCTGGGGACAATCTGGGAAAATGTCACTGGTGAATGTGTGGCAACACCAAAATGACGCTCAGGTTACACTGTATTTTGTTGCAGACAGAAAGAAAAGAAACAGAAATGAAGGTTCTCCTGATTTTTTTTTTTTCTTATGCAACTGAAAAGAAAAGCTGGCTTTAGATGCAAAGTGTGGAGGAAGCTACCTGAATGCACTGGCAGTGCTGCCTGAAGAAATTCTGTTTGTAGTTTGCAACTCCCTAATACAAGCACAATGACATATGTGGAACAGAAATTAAACCCAAAGCAGAAAGCCTGTGACTGAAACTGCCAGTATTGATAGTACTGAAAACAGTTAATTAAAATTGTGTAGGAATGAGCACATTTGCCTACTCTTCTCTCTGGTTTCTGGAACCGGTGCCCTAGTACAGTCTGTTCCTACAGGCACTGTCAGCTCTTTAATGGTTACCATAATGCAGAGTCATGCAGAGTTTTTAAGGCCACCTTGTATATGTTATAATACCCCATCCAGCCGTCAAAGCAGTCACAATGCTACAATTATTGCCAGGATACACATACAATAAAAGGAGAACAAAACTTGGGTATTTTTTTTTTCTGGTATTCCAGGGATCAGAAGTATACCCCTAGGTACATTATTAGAAATAATTATTTCTTTTTATGCTCTTTGGCCAGCTCTGTGGCTATTCAACCCTTGGACTAATCCCCAAGACCGTTTGGTAGAGAGGTATGACTCAGCCTGAGTTGAGGCCCTCAAGAGCCAGAAAGGCTCTGGGGGTCTGTGAGCCTGGAGGAGCTCACCTGCCTGGAAAAAACACTGAACAAATGAAACATAAGCAGTCTAAATCATGACCCTTCTGTCTTTCATTGCAGAGGCTTTTCAGCTGTGGTCATTTTCTCTACCCAGTCAGCCATCTCCTTGGCTTTACCTCCTGCTACTTTCCAGGCTTCTCGTGGAGATGGGATGGGATCCAGGATCCACATGTGAACAGATACAGGCATGGGTTTAACATCCTTGCTATACATGGAAAGATATTCCCAGTCAGAAGACATTAAAAAAAAAAAAGCCAGAATGAGAAGTCGTGATATACTTTGCCTCCATTTTTTTTAATTACAATTATTTGTTTTTGTTTTTAATATGGTATTTTTAAAAGAACTAGAAGCAAGGCAGGGAAGGGAAGGGAAGGGAAGGGAAGGGAAGGGAAGGGAAGGGAAGGGAAGGGAAGGGAAGGGGGAAGGGAAGGGAAGGGAAGGGAAGGGAAGGGAAGGGAAGGGAAGGGAAGGGAAGGGAAGGGAAGGGGGAAGGGAAGGGGGAAGGGAAGGGAAGGGAAGGGAAGGGAAGGGAAAAGGGAAAAGGGAAAAGGGAAAAGGGAAAAGGGAAAAGGGAAAAGGGAAAAGGGAAAAAAAGGGAAAAGGGAAAAGGGAAAAGGGAAAAGGGAAAAGGGAAAAGGGAAAAGGGAAAAGGGAAAGGGAAAAGGGAAAAGGGAAAGGGAAAAGGGAGTGGAAGGGAAGGGAAGGGAAGGGAAAAGGGAAAAGGGAAAAGGGAAAAGGGAAAAGGGAAAAGGGAAAGGGAAAAGGGAAGGGAAGGGAAGGGAAGGGAAAAGGGAAAAGGGAAAAGGGAAAAGGGAAAAGGGAAAGGGAAAAGGGAAGGGAAGGGAAGGGAAGGGAAGGGAAGGGAAGGGAAGGGAAGGGAAGGGAAGGGAAGGGAAGGGAAGGGAAGGGAAGGGAAGGGAAGGGAAGGGAAGGGAAGGGAAGGGAAGGGAAGGGAAGGGAAGGGAAGGGAAGGGAAGGGAAGGGAAGGGAAGGGAAGGGAAGGGAAGGGAAGGGAAGGGAAGGGAAGGGAAGGGAAGGGAAGGGAAGGGAAGGGAAGGGAAGGGAAGGGAAGGGAAGGGAAGGGAAGGGAAGGGAAGGGAAGGGAAGGGAAGGGAAGGGAAGGGAAGGGAAGGGAAGGGAAGGGAAGGGAAGGGAAGGGAAGGGAAGGGAAGGGAAGGGATTTATTTGTTTCAAATTCTCCCAGAAAAAGAAATTCATACTTAAATCTTCAAAAAGCATGTACTGTGTCTTCCTACCAAGATACACCACATAAACAAAATACTTCTTGCAGAAAAGGGGTTCACAACAAGGTTAAGACCAACTTAAAGTCCTGTTTCAAAGACAGGAGAGAGATAGTGTGCAACTCTTCTTTGCACGTGTGTAAGTACCAGCCTAAACCCAGATATTTATTCCTCCAGTAAGAAAATATATCTGGAAAAGAACAATGGCATACACAACAGGATTGCTCTCTGGATATGTGAATCAATATGTCAGTGCTTTTCTTTCTACATTCACTCGGTGAAAACAAACAAACAAACAAACAAACAGAAAACAAAAAACTGCCCTTCAAAAAACTCCTTTCTTAACTGTGTTAGAGACGTTCCAATCATTTTCTAAATTTCAGTCCTTTGTAAGGAATCCCTCATAAGCATCATTTTTCTCACCCTGATTTTTTCAAATATAACTGAACATATCCATTTCATGTTCAAAAACAAAACAAAACAAAACAAAACAAAACAAAACAAAACAAAACAAAACAAAACCACCAACAACAAAGACCCACCTTTGTTTTGGTACTGTATGGCTACATTGAGGTGACTGGCAATTCTAAGTCTTGAATTTATTACTTTGTTCCATAGCCCCAAACACTGGATGCTCAGCATTTTCTGAAAACTGGGTATGTGGTAAGTGTCATAAATTCAAATCCCTCAAATAACTAGTCATTTGATAACATGTTGGTCAACTGCTGAAAGTATGGGAATACATAAGTGCCTACATACATCCATCTATATAAATAAAATATATGGAGTGGATATGAAAATGTGGTGAAGTAGAAAAAAATAACCATTTAGAGTGGCTGTTTTATATAAATAACAACTGAGAACTAACATTGTGCCATATTGCAACATATACTATATTAGACACGGCATGTTAGAAGTGTACTAATTAAGTGTGTTTTCCATATTTTTTTCCCACAGTATAGAGTATCTTTATATTAGTACTATTGTCCTTCGTCTTGCTCTTAGACAGAACAGCATTATCTTGACATGAGCTGGCAATGTGCACTTGCAGCCGAGAAACCAACCATATCCTGGTCTGCATCAAAGGAAGCGTGGCCAGCAGGCCAAGGGAGGTGATTGTCCCCTCCACTCTGCTCTTGTGAGACCTCACCTGGAGTGCTGCGTTCACCTCTGGGGCCCCCAGCATAAGGAGGATGTGGACCTGTTGGAGTGGGTTGAGAGGAGGGCCACGAGGAAGATCAGGGGGCTGAAGCACCTTTCCTATGAAGACAAGATGACAGAGATGGGGTTGTTCAACCTGCAGAAGAGAAGGCTCCTTCCTTCCAAGGGGCATCTTGTAGCAAGCCTTTCAATACCTAAAGGGGGCCTACAAGAAAGCTGGGGAGGGACTAAGTGTACTGATAGGACAAGGAGTAGTGGCTTTAAACTAAAAGAGTTTTAGATTAGATATAAGGAAAAATTCTTTACTCAGAGGGTGGTATGGCACTGGAACAGGTTGCCCAGAAAAGCTGTGGATGCTACATCCCTGAAAGTGTTGAAGACCAGGTTGGATAGGGCTTTGAGCAACCTTGTCTAGTGGAAGGTGTCCTTGCCCATGACAGAGGGTTTGGAACTAGATGATTCTTAAGGGTCCTTTCCATCCCAAACCAATCTATGATTCTATGATTATAACTGAGCAATCCGGGAAACAGACCTTGGCTGTGGTCCAGGACAAAGGAGTGGAGCAATTAACTCTCTTTGCATGAAATGGAAATGGAGATAAATATGTGTTTCACTGAGTATGAGCATCAGAACTGAAGGACCTCTCTACCCACCCTTTGCTTAAAAAAGAAATGTGCTAAGTACCTCCATTTCTCTCATAGATTCTGGAGAAGGCTTATGTTACTGCAGGTTATTTCTGAATATTAGGGGAATCAGTCAGTGGGAAACATCTAGAGCAGCAGTGAATTGGTAACTGACACAAGATTCCTAACTCTGCATGCTAACTCTTCTATGTATTTCTAAAGGAAATGAAGCATAAGGAGACTCATTGCAGTTCAAACCATTAGCACATGTTCAATGCTAGCGAAAAACAAGAGGGAAATTTCTGTCTTGCTACTAAAATGTGTTTTATCTCAGTCCAGACAAAAAAAACTACTGAATCAATAGTATTCAACAAAACTTTTCAAGTAACACAAGCCTGCACCCTTGTGCTTCATCAAACCCTGTTGTGTCTTTCTGTACTGTACTGCAAGGAGCTTTCAGGCCATGCCACTGAAGTCAAAAGTGGTTTCAAATCTTCCCTGTGATTTCTGTTTCCCAGCCTCCCACCTAGGCAGCATGAGCTGCAGCAGCTGCCCAGGATTGCTTCCTCACTGGCATTGCTGAGATTTTCTGGTGTAAACCTGAGTTTTACACCCCTGCAGATGTTGCTTGCTCTCATCTTCCCTAGGCTTGCTGTCCCAAGACTCTTAATGTTGGGCTCATAGTTCTCTTCTACAAAGGAGCCGGTTCCCATCTTCCTTTCACTTTATAGAGCTTTTATTTATTTATTTTAATTTTATTTATACCTTTTGTAGCCTTCTGACTTTGCTTCACATAATCTATTTGTAACTTCTTCCTAATTCCTTTACTCACAGTTTTCCAGTATATATAAATCGGCTTGGCCATCTCTTCACAGAAAAATTCTTCTGTGGTGAAGGATATTTTGAACACTTCAATGTTTAGACAAAAATAATAATAATAATAATAATAGTAAAAAGACTAACAATATAATAAAAGAAACAAACAAAATGCTTTTCTGTTTTGGTTGTAGTAACTCTTTTCAATAAGAACATTTTCATATGGAAGCTTATGAAATATTTCATTGTAATAATATCACTAAAGGAAAAATTTGTTATCTAGCCCATACACCTGGAAAGAAGGATCTCTCCACTGAAATATTGTTGGCCATATACCCATTTGAGTTTTACAGTCAACACTGGGGTTTCCATCACTTTTCTCACTAGACTATATTGCTGTCTGATAGATATCCTTGTTTAGGGAATCCTCTTACCTCCACCCTACATACTCCAATATTTTAAAAATCACAACGCAACAGACAGGAAGAGACCTTACACAGACATTCACACTTAAAAATTCCAACTTAGAAAAAACAGAGTGGCTGAACAGAGGAAAATTATGTGCAGCATTTTCAGCAGTGGCACAGAAGTACATACTTGCTTCATTGAGTTTCGCAAAAATAAGGAATTCATTTTTGCAAATAATCATAAAAATGTTTTCTGTTCTGTTCCAAGGCAGCCTGATCCAAATTTGTTTTGCCATAGTCTTTTGTGGCAGAAGAACAAAGGTTGTTAAATACTTAATTACCCGGATGGTACACGTGACTGATGGATTGAGTTGGATCAACAAAGCTGCAATTATTTCACCACAGTGTGGCTGACTAAGATAGATACTTGGCTTCCCTCAATGGTTTTCATCATTCTACCAGAAATAAACAGAGCACAGACTATTCTCAATATGTTTATACATCACTAACTTATATTACTTTTGGAAACTGTGAAATTTGTGCCAGTTGGTTGTAAAACAGAGTACAGTTTTGATTTTTTTTTTTCCTCTTGTGCACAACCCGGAATCAATATGTATACAATTTTCATCCTCTTTACATTACATACTGTTCCTAAGAGCTAAGGCCAAGAAATAAATGGACCTAATTCCTTTTCTGCATCAAAATTGTGGGTTATTCTGTCCTACTTACATGGATTTTGCAGAAAAAAAAAAAAAGTGAAAAAGAAAAGTAAAAAAAAAAAAAAAAGTATAAGTCCATGTCTCAGTTTCTTTGTACAAATACAGCCAAGGTCAAGAGTTTGGCTAAGACCAAGGCAGGTTAGGACTCTGCCACAAAATTTGGATTTGTTTGCTGATGTGACCTTCTACAAAGCCTAGAAATATATATGCACATGTAAGCTCTAGCTCCAGTACAGTGTAAATGCCTGACTGTAGGATGGCTTATGGTAACAGTGCGGTACTAATGAGGCTATGTTTTCTGGTTCAGGAACTGTTAACATAGAACCAGCTCAGAGGTCCAGAAAATGACACAGCTATTATATGTATTTTTTTTTTTTTTTTTTTTTTTTTCTGCATTTAGTTCTCTGTCCAATTTAGAAATGCAGCACTCCCTGTAGAAGCAATGGTGGAGATACTGGAAAAGTCATGAAGACATTGGTCTTTGTCCTTCCTTCCCACTATGTCTTCTAGCCTTGGTCTGAGCAGGATGAGCTGAAGAGGTGATGAAAGTCCTGTTGCCTTGTGGATACCAAGGTCTTCACTGTGGCTACCAGCAGGGCAGCTGTAGGAGTGCTGTTCAATGACAACACAGTTAAAAATGCTCAGCATGGACATGACCATAGAGCAACAGCAAGCTGTGAAGTACAGGCTAGAGTTCATTAAATTGTCTTTACATACTTTTTTCAACCTTGCACTATATTTTTTTGTAAAGAAGAAACACGTACACTCAGAGTCAGAGTTAATTAAATTGAACCATTTTTAAACATCGTTTACGTGTATTAGTTTAAGCAGGGAAATGCATTGGTCTCCTGAAACATGTCTCTGACCTCCTGACATAGTAAGCCCAAGCATCTCTGTTGTGAAGACTCTCCATTTTTTTCATTGATTGAATTTCTGTAATCTAAATGAGTCCTAATATAACTCTCAAATCAGTTATTGACTCCAAACAGGGCTATTGTTCAATGGCACATGAATAATTTCCATACAGTGGTTTTCTATTTACTTATCATGTTCCAAAAGACATCTTGTTTATGTGTATTGGGTTAGTTCTGAATTTCCTCTAATTTAGCAATATCATTTACTCCATATGTTTGTGTGATTTTTTTTGTTGCTGCTGTTTGGGATGTTTTTTATCATTAGGATTAATTCAAGAAGGGATTGGCACGCAGGAAGCAAAGTACCATCTCAGCTGACTTGTACCCTAGCTCTCAGTCATCAGTGGTCTACTCAAACCAGTCCAAACAGGCTTGAAGGCACCAGGGAGAAGAGCTATCTGATTTTAACAATTAGGTGCTTTCTTTGACATGCAAAATACAGGTCATTGGGCTAAGAAGAAGCCAAACTACATAACAGAGAGGTGAGGTAAGAAAGACTGATCTAGGAAAAGAAGGAAGGTAGATGTGTAAAGATGTGTGTATATTAAAATTATTATTTTAAATTTCTTCACTAATTTCCCTAAGGACAGTTGTCTGGACACAGTACATCACAAGTTCTACATCCTAAAGAAAAGCTTTGCAAGTGCTAAAGCCAGATGAACTTTCACAGCTAGTTTGATTGGCATGGGATACCATGATCAGGAGTTGCAATATAAGACTGGAAGATTTATGAAGCTGAGCCTTGGTTCCAGTTTTAAATAAGAGCAACCTATGGGGACTATGGTACTAAGAAAAAACAAAAGTAGGAAGAGAAATGATGCCAGCCCTATAAGGTTGCTTCTTCAAAGAAACAAAGTATTTTCAAGAAACTAATTTCAGTGTTGGAAACAAAAAAAAATTACATTTTCATCATAAATGGCATAATTATTTTTAACTGCTTATCCAATTAAATCAATATTGCAAATAATTAGAACTGATTAAAATAAATAACTAGTTTATTTTCTGTTACTACTTGTTTACCTTTTTATTTTATTTATCTTAAGAGTTAAACTAGATTAGTTATTTGCACATAGAATGTATCTCTGACTTTGTAAAATAATGTATTTATTTAAATTAATTATGAAGTGTCCCAATTAGCATCAATAACGTGATTCAAATGGTTAAACTTTATAAGTTTGGATGAAATAACCTGTTTTTTTTTTTTTTTTTTTTTTTTTTTTTTTTTTTAATTCATGGGCTTGGTCAATCCGAGAAACTGGCACTCAAGCATTAGTATAGTGCTCTCTGACTTGGGTTAAATTGCTTTCTTTGAAGTTTTTTAAAAAGCTTGAGAACATATGTTAGTACATTTTTTTTTTAATCTTCCTCCTTGAAAACCTTTTTTTGTTGTTGTTGTTTTGTTTTGTTTTCTTTTTGCACAAGCTGCTTAAGTCCTTTTCAACACTAATGTAAGACTGTGATAGGTAAATCAAATGAAAACAGTTGATACAGTTTAATGCAGTTAGTTATTCACCAGAACTAAGTTGAATACATATATGGAGATGCCACTTAGCTTTAGACATGGGATTTGCAATTAGAAAATACATGGAGGCAATAAAATATTCTTAGGGCAAATCAAGAACTATGGAAAGTGTGGATGCTTATGCAGCATGGTGCTTCGAAGTCAACATATGTAAATGACAAAGTGTAAGAAAAACTAAAAAAAATCAGTGGGGTATTAGCTTGTCTTGACTTTGGTATGCCACTTTTTACAGAAGACAGTGTGGATATTAAACAGCAAGACTTCAGTTAGAATCCATCTTGCATGTATTGAGCCAGTGTTCCCACAACTCCAAAACCTCTTATCATTTCTGATTTATGATGTGTCCATCTTTCACTTCATGACCCTCCAAGTGCTTTTTTGTTTCTCAATTCCTTTGCAATCTCCCTCTATCTCTCAAAAGAACAGGTTAGAGAACATAATAAGAGGTGTGCATCTAATGTAGAACAGATGACATGAATATCCATAGCAGGAAAAAAAAAAAAAAAAAAAGGAGGAGGGAGAAAAGGCAAAATTTTAGTAGTGAGGTTTCTTGCTCTAATTTTCTTTTCTCTTTATTGGATACACAGAAGGAAATGAGGATAATTTTATCATTTAAACATTATCACATCCGGTCAGTCCTTCTTTACAGCTTGCTTACTTGGATATTGTAATTTACAACATAGATAATTTTAAAATGCATATTAAATGTCTTCTGTGAGGTATGTTAAAGGTTACTGTAATTCAATTCCCACTGGTTTCTTCCAGCAATCAACTATTTACTTCTGAAATACATAAACCTGGAAACATGAAGAATAGCAAATAAATTAAGCCTCAACCTGCAGATATGAACAACAGCATTACTGGAAATATTCTGACCAAACTGCCTTATGTAAATGCAAAGTGACTTTATTTATGACAGAACTATCTCTGGTATTTGCAATTTCCTTGAATTTCTTTGCTTCCATTCCTGTTCACTACAGCCACTGGAAAGAAATAGTCAAATAAAAGGGGAAAAAAAAAAACAACAAACAGTTTGTCATGGTATTCTGTCGCAGGAAAATTGCTTTGTTACTCAGAAAATTATCAGTAAGTAACATTCCATAGTATAAGATTCCTTTCACCTCTGGTACTATGACATCAGGAAGTATATTCTGCATAGCTATAGCTATTTCATAGATGTTAAAATTCACCTCTTCAGTAATAACAACGTCATCCTCTGTGTAAATATTCTATAAAAAGAATAAATAGCTTTGGAGGCATTTTATTATTATTATTATTAGAGATATCCTACCATCTACACAGAGTTGAATTTTATCTCTACGAAGCAGAATGAAAGCCAAACAGTTAAGCAACAGTAGAGAATGAAACTATAAACTCTGAGAAGACTGTCTCGGCAGCTGTTATACTAGATGATTACAGAGCTTTTCTCTGACTTCATTGAGGTTTTCAGCACTTACACTGGGCAATGAGTGAGTCCAGTTGCTACTGCTCAGACTAGACAGAAAAGAAGACAGGCTTAGGCTAAAGGAGGTGTTCAACAGATGATCCTGAAATTAGACAGAATTTGAAAATTTCCCTACTCTGCTAGTGTTCAGCATAGGCTGTATCTCCCCTGTAATAGAAAGAGTGGCAATATAAATCCTAAAGCCATGCACTTTTACAAAACTTGAAAATATGCGGGGGAGACTGAATTATTTATCTCTCTACTTATTTTCCAGATTTCTGTGCATTATCAATATTAGTAAAATTACCTTGTGATGAATTTGCATCTCTAACTCACAGAAGGTTGTATACTGAATTAGCTGAATAACCAAAAGTATCAAGGGTTTCTTTTGAGAAAAGCAGAGTGCACAACTGAACCTTCCTAACTGTTATATTTAAGATATTCACTCATTCTTGTCTAAATTGTCATTTCTATCATTCCCATTGTTTTGTCCATTTTGTGGTTCATGAAAATTCTGATTTGCACTTCATCTGAGGGCTAATCATAGAAATACATCTATTCACAGTCAGAAACTCAAGTGATGCTAAAGCCATTGAAACATTTTTATTATTATTTTCCAGGGAGGGGTGGGGGGGGTGTCATCTTCCTAATAGAGGATGTTTGCTAATTAGTGAATACTGGCAAAGGTAAACATGCTGATGTGGAAGATGTTTATTTGTTAAATAGCCTCCTGCACTTCCATAATCTCCTTATTTTGCCACTTGCTAGTACAGGATTCAGCCACAGACTTGACTGGTATTAATTTCCAGGCTATCCAAACCAGATGGAAAACAGAGAATGAAGAAGCAGCCATTAACACCCACATGACGCCTGAGACAGCTTGGGATTGTTACAGCAACTGTATGAGTGTATGGACATAATAATTGCTGCACAGCTAACTGGAGGACCATCTAATCTGACCTTCTGTCTTCAACTGAGCTGGTGCCAGCCATCTGAAATGAAGTCAAATAAAAATGAAAAAGAAAAAGAAAAACCCCAAACACAAAATTGTGCAATGCTCTGTCATAGAGGAAAATTATTCCTGACTCCAACTCTTGCTCAATTATGTCCCGAAGCATGAGGAGTAATGGTTCTTGTGATTTTTGTCCCAGCCTGAGTAATTGCAAATGCCATTCTTATTCAGATCTATGGATAATCCTCTGAACCTTTGTTAGTGCTTTTCTTCATACCAATCTGTGACCTTAAGTGGCAGCATATTAGAAACACATCCTAACAATACCCATCCATGAGCTGAAGATGCAGATTCTCTCCTTATGTGAAACTAAATTTATCTGCAGAGAGATATTAACTAAATATCAGTTATGCTATCATTTGCTACTGTCCCTACCTACATTTCACCCAGTGTAACTCAAGACATTTTGCACTAGGCCACCCTTATCACACTGCATTATGGGCAACGAATTTGAATGGGTGGGTGAGAGAGGAGGTGTTGGCCTAGGTTTGCTGTTAGGTGTTCTCTAGAAGGTGCAGTAGGCAACCAGAGCCTGACAGACACTACTGGCGTATTTAACCAGCCAGGTGGGTCGTGCCAGGAGTGCTGCACAGCCTGTAACTATGCTAACAAGTCCTGCCTGTTTAGGATAGACTGTTGTCACCTAAAGAAGCATTCTTTGGTATTTTGCATTTTGTTTTGTCTTCACTGATAGTTATTAAGGAAACAGATGTCCATTAATTCATTAATCTGATGATCGTATCAAAAGGTACACTCACTGAAAGGGGCAGGAAAAAAAAAAAAAACAATTATAAATGCCAGGATGTCTGTGAGGTACTAAGGAAGATTTCAGCAAAGTCTTTACTAGGAGCCCATGACTCCTGCCTTGTATAACATTCTTATATTTTAAAGCAGAGGCAATATAAATAGGCAAACTTAAGTCATTAAAATGACTAGAAGAATCAACAGAGTAGGTCAACTAACTGGTCATGATATAAAGAAAAACTGATGCATTTTTATGGACAGGCTAAAGAAATTAAATATCTATAAAGGCAACATTTCTCACTACCCAAGAAATGACTGGTGCCAAATATTTTCCTACACTTGCTGCATCAGCAGGTTTCTGGCAGGTGCCTTAAGGAAACATTTCTGCATGTTCTCTGTTCCTGTTAGGAGACACTGTTCCTCAGACTGCCATTTGGATTGTGTTTGGCAGGCACAGTGATTCACCAGAAAATGAAACACATTTTTGATTGTATAGAGTACACTCAGGCCTATATACATCATGATTTGATCAGGAGAAAAATGGTAGAAAAGCAAGCCAGATGCTCAGAGCCACTTTTGGAGGAGTCAGACTTGTGGCCTAACATAAGCAAAAAAACCACCACCAACAACAAAAAACCACAAGAGACCAAAACTAAAAATCCCCTCCCATAGTATAAATCTCATTTCAGAGAAAGAAGAAACATGGAGGAATAATTTACATGCACAGGAAAATCACAGAAAGATTGAAAGGATCATCACATACCTCTGTTGGAACATGTGGAAGGAACCAGTCTTCTGAGAGCTAATGTGCAAAAATGTCCTGTGTTAATGTTCACAGATCACCAAAAGACACTGTGAAATAAAGTCTGTTAATCATTCCCCAGAAAACATAGCTTTGACTTCTTTGCTTAAAAGGGACGTTGAGTTTGGTCATAGCCATAGGGTGGAGAAAGGGATTTTTCTTTAGTTTTGAAATAAGAGGTCAGTATTAGCTGTGACTGACAGAAAAAAAAAAATAAAAAAATCTAAATGCCCCCCCCCCTCTTTTTTTTTAATTTATTTTCATATTTGATAAGTGATTTTCTGACAATAATGTGGTCATACTTCCCCCCCCAGTCAAAACCCAGGTATTTGCTTTCTGTTCCTTCTGTGGTGCAATGCATATTGTGACCGCTTGCTGTTTCTAAGCAGTCCTTTCTCCCTGGGTTAAGAAAGACTCTGGTGGAGTACAAAGATTATAATTTGCAAGCAGTCCTGGTTTGATATGGGCTAAGCTAGTTTATAAATTACTTTAAAATCTTCTGTCACAACGTCAAGAGAAAGGCCTCTGTCCTCTCCTTTGCCAAAAAGTAAAATGTTTGAGTTAGACCCTACTGACATTTCTTTTAATGACCCTCAGATCTTTAAATGCTTTATCTTCTCTTATTTTTCCTAACACCTTTTAAAATGTATGTTTTCAGAAGCCCTCCTGAACTACTTTTTCTGCTAAGCTCTTGCATAACAGATCATGATGCTAAGGTAACCACAACTGTCTTTGCTTCTCCTTTCTCTTACCAAGAGCTTTTTGGTAATACTTTGAGAAGAGCTAGTAAGATTTATATTATCACTTCATTTCCATTCCTTAAGCAAACTTTAAAGGGATTGTACTCAGATAAAATGCCCACCACGTGTTACATTTAATGTATATTTTTCTTATAGCCTGGGTTTGTTCTTAACTCATAAACTAATGTCTGACTAAACTGACTGTCTTCAGTCAGTGGAGTTTCAGAGGACACAATATTAGTAGACTGTTCAAGTTCAGCTGTATATTCAGCAAATATACAGCTGAATTTGAAAATGCTTAGTACAGGCTGATGGACCTAGGTCTGATTTAAGAGCTATATGAACAGATGGTGATGATGTGGAAAACATTATTTGTTAGCAGTAGTTAAAAAAATAATGTAGTAGCTGAATTTAAATTGTAAATTTCAGCTTTACAGACATGGTCTAAGTCTCGTGACAGTAGAGGAATTACAGGTGTAAATAGGTGTTTTATAAAGAAAACTGTCTCAATCTGTTCATATCAGTTTGTCTTGCATATAATACGGTTATTGTCAATGTAATTAAATTTGAACCCTTCTAATTGTGTTGAAATAATGTTTGGCTCTAGCAACCAGATGCCACCTGTTTAAACTACAGTTACAGGTAGCCCTTAAGTAAGGTTCTATTCAAAAGACAGAAAGGAGGAGATATTATTTAGCATGGGATAAAGCTTTTGTTGTTCTTGTTCTTTTATTATAGTAACTTTTAAACACGTTGTCAGGAAAATCATTCTTATTATGATTTGTTAGTTTACTTGAAACAGCATGTAATGGTACAGTTTCTACAATAGGTATGCTGTATATATTATAGATAATACTCCATTATACTGAAAATGTGTAGATAAATGTAGATAATGTGACAGCAAATGTAAAAAGATTTTGACTTTTATAACAATAGATGAGAAAAATTCCTCAAAATGTTCAGACTTATTTGCTTACAACATTTGCCTATAACTGCAAAGTGCCATATGAGGTGTGGCACCAGCCTTAATGAATATGTTTCCATCAGCTTTCACCATTGTAAGGGAATATCTTAGAGTCCTTGACACAGCCAAGAGCTTACAGGACAATCATTTAATTTTTTTAATTCTTTCCTCTATAATTCAGTAATGGCACTCATGAGCACATGGTAAATCACATTTCTGGGACACTTAGAAAATGTGAATGTTCATGAAAATCTTTTCTGCCTGCTAACAAAGGGCACTGAGATAACAGTATAAGGGGAGAAACTCTGACAGCATGATTAAACCTCTTTTTCATGTCCTGGAAAAGTTTATCTTGAAGGACTCTTGGTAGCATTAACTCCACCAAATAATCATTTGGTGTCTAATCTAGATTGTTTAAGGGTTAAACCTGGAGGAATGTGCTCAGCCTGCTTTATTCTCTGCTTAAGAGAAATCATTCCGGAGATAGCTGAATAAAAGACCATATCCACAAATGTGTAACCCTTAATGAAATTCATGCTGATTATTATGTCAGCAGCCAGCCACAGTCACATGGGACACTTTGTTTGGAAGTTTCTTTTGCCTGCTGAAATCTCTTCATGCTCCATCCATTACTAGTACGATGTGGAAAAGAGGGGGAGGGAAAAAATAACCCAGACATATTTCTGTCCCAGATACTCACAAGAAGAGATGCGTGAGAAAGAACAACTCTCTATCTACTGGAAAGATGGATCTGCAAACCAAAGTTTCAGTTACAGATATTCCTTTCGAAGCCTATCTATGGAAAAAAAATAATAATAATCACTAGTCAACAAGCTATTGAGTTATTGCTACAATTTATACGGGGGTTGATGAGGCCGGCTGTACGTATATGAATAAAACATGCAAGATATTCTCTTCAAGGCCACACAGTTAAAAATGTAAATGTGTGGGGTAAGTCAGTGTTGAGCTTGTTTACACATGAATAAATCCTAATTAGAGAAATGGAAAAATGTCTGAATCTAAATTTAAAATAGTCTGTCCATGAGAGTCATGGGTGACTAAAAGTAATTAAGGCTATCACTTAACTAAACAGATGTGACAGATTAACCATGTGTTTCTATCTTTGATGTAGATTTTTTGGTTTGGATACAGTTGCAGTTTAAAGTCCTTTAATATTGCCTGAGATACATCTGCTGTTATTTTGAGTTGGTATATTTCTTGTTGCAATTGCATTTAGCACTGTCTGACATTTAGCTTGCATAAACAATCAAAAGTGTTTACAATGAAGAGTACTTGTTCAAGCAAGCCACAGTACAGTGAAATACATTCAAAATATAAGACTAAAGATGTGCAGATAGTAAAATACATTTTCTTGTTTCCTTTTGCTCTGATTTGTGTTTGAGATGGATTTAGATAAAAGGAATAAAGGAAGTACACTTTTGACCATAAAATAAAATAAAATAAAATAAAATAAATAAAATAAAATAAAAAAAAAAAAATCCAAAACCCAAACAAAAACTAGTCACTTTTCTTCCAAAACAGTATTTTATTTTTCATTACAGAGAAGACTTTTACTGCTGTTATTTGTAACTCTGAAAAGCTCAGATGTGCTGAGAAGGAAGAAAGAATGGCAATCATTTAACACAGCTAATTCTCCTGAGCTTTCCCACCCTGACAGCACAGAGCTGCACATGGTAAGCATATTCAGATGACTACATACACAGATACAGCTCTGTGAATTAGTTTGCATGTTTCAGATGTATTGGAGCATTTATCCAAGGCTTGATCCTCCTCCCACTACAGAAGAGGGGAATTTTTTTACATGTACTACTCCACTGGATTTAATATTGTGACACCTAGTTTGCCTGTGTGTGCATGAGAGAAACACTGAGCCATGTGCCTCTGTGCACCTCTGACTTTATGTTTGCTGAGGCAGTGATACACCTACCTTACATGGTGTCATGAAAAAATGAATGGTGATGAAGAGTTTCATTCAGAACTGCCCAGAGTCTGCCCAGTTATGCTAATGGGACTTAAATATTGCATTACAATTTGCGTGCATGAACCATTGAAAACATTTGGTTGAACTCAATTGCCTTTTTTAGAAAGTTATAATTGATGATGCTGTCTGGCACCAGGCTGGCCAGTCTAATGACATGTGATGCTCCTTATCTGAGTCCTGTTAGACTAGGGATGACTGTAATTCCCTACCTCTCCACAGTTCCTGCAGTGAATTGTCACAATGGACATTGAAATTTCTGAGTTATGACCATTTCCTGATCCTCCAGAAAATCTACTGATGAAGTCAGTCTGCATTAGCATGTTTCAGTGTTTATTTCTTTTAAAGAATGAAATATCTAACTAGTTTTAAACCATTTGCTTTTTAAAAATCTATTTTTCAGGTTTTTATGATGAATACATTTCTGTATGCTGCTCTGGGAATTTCCATGGGACATAAAGCATTTGTCTGCCAGAGAGCCACACTTTTAACTTCGGGGCACTCTGGCTGCACTCACCCACAGTCCTTCAACCAGCAGTTTTTAGAAGGTCAGATGACCCTAGTTTTCTTTGGAGTAAAATATTCCCGTGTCTTGAAAGATCTTAAAACAATGATTAAAGCCTAATGTTAGCCCTGGGAAGCTTTTCTCCCTAGATCCATTCCCTGAGGGCAATGTCGCATTCAGAGGGCACCTGTTTACTTCAAAAAACCCCCAAAGGAGCCTTTTTCTTTCCATGTACTACAGAGGGATCCTAAGGTGACAGTCTTTAGCTGCTGTTAGCCTTTGTGGTTTGTCCACCAAACATTTTGTACAGTCATTTATTTCTCGTATATCGAGAGTCTGGAATTCAGAGTCATACCACAAATGATGTCAGCCAGCACTGCTAGAAGTAAAAAAAACACTAAAGTACTAGGTCATCTTGTCTATCCTCTGCTTGCGTGGGATTGTTTCCCACAGAATTCATGGATATGCCACCCATAAAGGCAGCAACCGAGTCTGAATCACACAAACAAGAGGGGAGGGACGTTGTATAAACTGTGTAGTATAAGAAGAGGACTTTTTCTACCATGTTTTAAGAACATGGCTTGAATCTGATGGTTCCTAGCAGCTGTAAGGCCTGCAAATTCGACCTCAGTTATAGAGATTTTTTTCCAGGAGACATTGTTCTATGTTGTCTCCTCCTGTGCTCCCAGAAGAGAAAACGTCTTCAAGCAAAAAATAGGTGAAGTAAAATTTCCTTATGCTTAGCATGAAATTATCATACTCACAGTTATAAGAGCACCCAGCCTGCGGAGCCTTTCGGTCTGGGCTGACTTTTGTCTGTTTGCTGAGCTGGGTGAAGTCTGTATTAAGAAGCCTCACTGCTTGAACAACAAACCATAGACACTAGATGTGATAGTGAGAAACAGGCATCAGTAAAGTCAGAACCTCAAGATCAAAGAAGTGACCATTTAAAGCCATCTCTTGGTTTTCAACTTACACATGACAGTTCAAATGAACCCCAGTAGTTTCGGCAGTATTCAAGCTATTTGACATCTATATGCTATCTTGAGGGGCACTATCATTGCTTGAATCATATCTTCTGTCTCCTGTCTCTCTCTTGGCTAAATTAATGATTCCTTAAATATTTACAAAGACACCAATTTCAAAGAACTTGTAGGATTGCATTAGTCTCTGGGTAGGATACAAACTTTTCTGACAAAATTGACTGAAATCAGCAAGTGTGTTTACAAGCTATTAAGTCATTCTGTGAGTTTAAAAGCTATTAAGACTGAATCACATACATACTTACAAAACCATGAAATACTTTTTGCTGTATAAATTTGGGTTAAAAGCAAGATAGAAGGATTACATCTTGCAATGTATTTATGTTTTAATACCGCACTTAAAAAGTCCCAGATAAACTTCTCGTTTTTTCTTATTGGCAAAACAAGACCAAAATTACCTTTAATTTATATAGCAATTTGTCTAGATAAAGGTTTCAGGATCTGGACCTTAAGAAACAGTATATTCTATAAGAAAATAAATACAAACTTCATGTTTGGTAGTTGCCTTTGCTATTAATTGCTAAATGAGTGACCAACATGTATATCTTCTGACCATGTCTGAGTCTGCAAATACAAACGTCAAACAATTAGGAATGTCACTACTGCTAGCGATTTTACTTAAAAGATTCTCAATTACCAGACTTGCCAAAAGAGGCAGAAAAGCCTAAAACAAGCAGATCTACATAGTACAAAATGTTGATACAAACATTGAGTTAATACTTTAATATCAGTTCAGCTAATTGCTTATTAACTGTATCCATCTTAGGTTTCAGTATAGCCACCTATCTTTATAATTTTCAAATAACTACTGTTTTAACTAGATTGATATTAACAAAACACTTAAAGATACTTAAATACTCATGGTACTGCTGTTTCATAATAATCTTCTGATCATAGTAAACTCTCATTTTGGGGAAAGGCTGGAGAAGTTCGTGGTCAACAAGGAAGAAGACTTTTTCAAACTTGTTTGAGGAGAATGAGGTGGTGACTTCACCTGAGTCATACATAATATAAAACAATTTAGTTTTGACTGGCCATCATTCCTATTGCAGCTGACACTGGGGAATAAAATCAGTTTTTCTGTTTTAGTCTTTCTTCTCACTTAGCTTGAAAGTTGTCTGCAGGATGGTCTTTCCCTAGTGCAAAGAAATCCTTTCAGTTATATAAGAATACACAATCATATTAGCAATGAGGAAAATAGCCTTTCTTCTTTCCAATCCTCACTTAACAGATAATCAGTTTTGAGTGATAGCCCAGATATTCTTGTGTCCATTTCCATTCATGCCAGTGAAACTGTTTACTTGCCCTCTAGAAGAGAATGGCCCCTGATGTAAAAACAGAGCTGATCTCTGTGCCAAATCTGTGGTCAGCTGTCACTTCCTTTTGAAATCCATGAGAATTCAGCCCACCATTAATTTCAGAGCACAAAGAAGTGGAAAGTTTTCTACAAATGACTGTGTGTGCTGTGCGGTTTGGGCTCTTCATGTAACACATCACAAATTCTGGTAAGGAACCATGTCCAAATAAATGATAATATTCCTTACACTGTTCTGTTCCACTGTTCACCTTCTTTTGGGAGATTATATAGCACATTTGCTAGAACTGTCCACTTCCTGGATTTAACCCAAGTATTTAAGTTTTTTTTTTTTTCCTTGCTAAGAACATAATTAAAACTACTGAAGAGTCTTTTTACATATTATGAACTTTAAGTACAAAGCCAAATGGCATTAAGTTGCCAGGAAACCATCCCGCCTGTTTTCTGACCAGAAACTCTCACGTTTGACTTCTACCCAAAGGCTGGAATTAAGTGTACATAATTGTGTAATGTTTAGGAATGAAAGACTTATAAAACACACTGGGCAAAATCAGCCATAGACAAAGGCTCTTGCACAGGGTCCTGCCTCACATATAACTGAGTGCAGACAAAAGGCAATCCAGTACTGTCATGTTGGAGAGAGAAGCAGTAAAATACAATTTTGATTTCCAGAAGAGGAGATCTAAGGAATAAACTATCCTCTGGAATATCAAAGAAGTGTGAGAATAAAGGAACTGAAGTATAATCTCCATTGACTTTAGTGCAGTTGGGCCAAAGACTGTTTTAACTTAATGTGGTTAAATCCTCATATATGTTTAAAACTACTTTTGCTGACAAAACTAGATGAGAGACCTTCTGATTCTTACACTGAAAGTACTGGCACAGTGCCTTTTACAGTAAAAATAATTCTGCATACACATTAGGTTTTTATGTAAAATGTATTGTTTATGCTTCATAATTTGATTTAAGTTTGGAGAAATACTGAAAAAGAACAGTGTACTCAGTTGAAACAGCAGTAGATTTTTTATTATTATTTGTTTCTTTTCTGAAACTTAGTATGTGTTAGGAAGCTTCTTCCATGTTTAAGAGCTTTGTGGGCCTCAATACATCAATAGAACCAAGTGAAAAAACATTCCTTCCAAAAAACACTGTAGCATGATCTGCTTCTAATTATTTAATGAGGAATCCATTTGTGTTTCCTTTTAACATCACTTCTTTACACATTTGTATTTGTGCATGGAAGCCATTTTATAATTGCTCTGTTGTATAGTCATATATTTCACAACAGCCGAGGAGATGTGTGATTGAAAATATGCTGAAAATCTGTGTGGTGGGGGCTGCTTGCTGTTAGCCAGCTATGAGTATTTGTCCCTTGCAGAGCTATTAAGAAACCATCCAGTTAAACAATGTTGAATGTGCCAGGTTCATCTTAGATGCAGATACCAAAGGTGGGCTTAGGTTCACACAGAAGACACATCTAATTTCAGTTAGTCGTTTCAGCTTCCTGTGAAAATGGATAGAGACATCTTACAAGGACCCTGTATTTTAGATGCCCAACTTACAGTGAGTTTAAGCTGTTCACTTGAGAAGTATAACTCTCTCCTCTGACGGAAGAAGGACCCTGGCTGAACTAGTTTAGACCAGACATCTAAATTTTAAACTGTCAGATTAAGGAGGGATGGATCCCACCTCATCTGTTTACAATTACTTAGTTGTGATTTTTGCCCTTGTTTCTTAACTCAGACAGTGAGTGTTTCTGGATAAGGAGCCTGTTGGTTGTGCTGTAGCTTAGTGACAAGTGACCTGAAATGGCTACCTCAAAAACAAACATAATAGATAATAAAAAAAAAATTACACATTCCAGTGTAGATCAGCGAGTACTCCTAGCACAGGGAAAACTAAGGAAAATAGGGAAAGCTAAGCCAGAGGTAGAAAAAAAATAACACAGTTAAATTACTGGAATTGTATTTTTTCCCAGTAAGAGCAAAGCTGCATGGAACAGACTCACGCTGCTCTAATGACAGGTGCCAAGTCCAAGTCTGGACTCCTCATCTAGCAGCTGACCCAGATAAACAATTACCAATCAGAGGGCTTGCATATACACATTTTTATTTTCTGGCACCTGCTATGCTGGCCAAGCACTGCAACAAACCCCGCTTCTTCCCCAGATGGGGAAGGATCAACTGCAATTTGGGATGACCTCTTTCTGGCACAGTCCCAGCCTTGTCTCCTGAGGTGAAATTGAGCACTGCCGGCATCTCCTCATGTCCCCTTCCTACCACAGGAGGCTGTGGGCATGGCCAGACCTGCGGTTTTGGGGATATTTCGTTTCTTGGAAGGAGCTGGGAACTCGAAGGCATTCATTGTGCTTCTGGTACACTGCAAACAGCAAAATGACTTTCACTGTAAAAGGGGCCATTTGGGAAAATTCGTTAAAAATTCTTTTTTGGAAAGCCCTATACACCTGCACTACAGTGGATTTTCTAAGTACTAAGTAAAAGACTTGCTATTTCATACAGACATATGAAATGTATATAAATACATATTTTAGAAGTATTTCTTCTGAAAGCACTTGCTCTTTGAATGTGTAGATGGCTAGACCTCAAAAAATGATTTAAGTGTTTTTCTTAAAAACAGGCCAAATGTTTTCAAGGCATCTGTTTTTGGTGAGAGCACACTGATCGTTTTGTAGAGTATCTATATATGGCTTGATACTTACAGATTTTTTAAAAGAAAATATTTATTTTGTGGTTTCTGAATCAAACAACATTAAGTATGTAAATAATGAAAGACTGGATATTTCTTTCCTTTTTTTTTTTTTTTTTTTTCCTTAACTTAGGGTAATTATTCAGAGATCTGGACTTAAATATAAAATGACTTGAATAGGGTCAAATGTAGGTAGGTGCCTTCAGACATGGAAAAAAAAAAATGGACGCATTTGTTTGCTTGAGAGATTTTATAGAATTTTATTAGCATTGAATTATAAGCCTGAATTTCTTTTAATGTAAGTTAATATAAATTAAAATTATTTAAGCTGAATTTAGGACAGATGCAACAATTAAACTGTAAAAAGCACAAAAATAATTCAGCCTTTTTCATTTTTTTATGAAGTTCACAACCATGTGAAATTTCCATCTTTCTATAGCAACTGGTTTGTCAGAGGCTTTTGGGGGGCAAAGGAAACGCAGGAGGGATTATTTGTTTTTTTTTGAGGCGGGTATGTTTTGAGTTGTCTTTATAATCCTCAATTTGTCCCAGATTTGTCAAAAAGATTTTCCAAGTTTTGCGAACCCTTCAAGTGAACTCAGGCTGAATTTACAAAGTATAGACTGACTGTCAAGTTAATTGTCTCTTTAAATTGCATGGAAAGTTTACTGTTTTGTTCCAAACCATACAAAACTCATGGTTATGGTTGAGTATTGCTTAGAGTTTTTGGGTTTGCACGAACCCAGAAACTCAAAGTTGAACTCAGTGAGTGTGTGAACCCACATTAAATAATACACATACACAAACAAAACTGGAAAATATATTGAACTTTGGGGATTCCAAACTGCCAAAATCTTCAGAGCTTTGATGAAAAAGAATGATATTACAGCACCAAAAATATTCATGCTGAGAGAATTACACCATGTTTTAAAAGCCGTGAACTGTCACATTGCTTTGGGAAAAGATGTCATGATTTGGTCATGACTCCCTGTATATGTACCATTCAACTATTTACACTTAATTAAAAAAAAAAAAAAAAAAAAGAGAGAGAGAGAGAGAGAAAAAAATACTGTACATTTTTCCTAATCTATATGTAATCTAAATAATGCGACTAATGTCACGTAGTTAAAGGCATGAAGATATGTTGTATCTGAAAAAGCTGCATTAAATAGAAACTCCAGAACTTATTTTTTCTTATAAATCTCACTTAAATCTGTGAAAAAACTCTGTTGATATACATAACTGAGCATTTTTCATCTCTGACACCAACTCCTGAATTCCCACATGAAGTGATACAACAGTCACTTCCATATCTGCATCTCTTTTTTAGGAGAGTGCAAACGAAAATTTAAGCTTGAGAAGTGGCTTGATCTCTTGGAACAGGTGAATAGTTTAGCAAATATATTTTAATGTGTTTCTATGCTTTGCATCTTGTGTATTGTGAATTCAGCTTAATGAAAATGGCCAGCCTGTAGTAATATTTTTAAAGATTGCAAGTGCCTTTTATTTCAGATACAGGGCAGAATAATTCAGCTTGAAAAAGTTATCTTGGATATTAATAAACTTACAGTTTATAGCTCTTTTTTTTTTTTTTTTTTTTTTTTCTTTCTTTCCAATTTTCATATTGCCAATAATGGAATCAGTCAGATAAATTCATGAATAAAGGAATTCTAAGGGAAAGTCAGTGGTCATTGTATCTGTAAGGGGCTCAGAAGAGTCTACAAAGCAAAATATCACACTGCTTTTCTTTTCTCAGCAAGTTTCTCATTCTTATGGTTACAATTTACAATATGCAAAAACAAATAAATCAGGCCATGGGGATGGTGTTTGCAAATATTTTCATCAGTAACAATTCCTTGAATGACTGTTACTTTCACCAGATCCCACAGTCTGTGGGATTTTATTTCCACAGACTTTATTTCCACAGTCTGCCTGAATTCAATGGGAATTTTGCCTGCGTCATTTCAAGGACTGTAGGATTTGACCCTCTTCTTTTTCCTAAGATACTTGAACCAAATTAAAAAAAAAAAAAAAAAAAGAAACCTTTCCAAAAAATTACATGTCATTTCATGGAATCTAGCCTTTTGTATGTTTAAATGGGTGGACCCTGACAAAATGCTTTTTTCTCCTCGGTCACAGGGAGAACCCAGTTGACTAGCTTAGGTTCAATATTTCAAATTCAGCTAAATAATCACATTCAGTCAGCCTAAAAGCATAAGTGGCTGAGGCTAGGTGTTTATTTCAATCCACCCCACCACTGATTTGTTTGCTACACTTGCCAAGTCTCTTTAGTATCTCCAGTGCCTCCTACACGTGCCAGATGAAAAAGCCTTCACCACAACCATATCACTTTGCTATTAGCAGCCATCCATACCCAAAGGGTCCACATCCGGTTTAACCTCTGGACATCTGTTCACAGACATCTGCACACACTGTAGCTCCAAAAGTACTTAGAATTGGCCGTGTTTTCACTCACACTTTTTTAAAGGAAATGTTTTTCATCTAGGTTCCTTTTGTACATATTCACACATAAACATACAAACTAGATACGATTTGAATTTAATGCTTATTTATGATAATATTTTATTCATGTTATATAAGCATATATGACAATGTGACATGCAAGACAATGGAAAGTTTGCTTGTATGATTTTAGGGTTTCTTAGTTAGAAGTCTGCTACAAGTTACTGAAATCCACAGAATATACATTTCAGTAGCCCTTACAAAGAGAAATGCAAATGAAACTCCCTACTCCTCCCCCCTTCCCCCCCAAAAAAAAGACACACACACACACACAAAAAAGACCCAAGGGTCAAGAAATCAACTTGTGTTAATCAGCATAGTTCCACTGAAGTCAGTGGAATTACTCTAATGTGACCACCATTCTCATTTGGCTTGAGGTTTGGGTAAAAGATTGATTTCAAAATTTTAATCCTAGTTGATTAATTTCAGCTATCAGTACCTGTAACTAATGAGATACATCTGCAAAGATGGCGTTCTACTTTATGAGAGTTTTTGTTTCCATACGTCCTTCACTCTGCTAGTATAAAAACCACCCACAAATTAAGTCTGTCTGAGATACCTGCAGCATCAGACAACCCTCCTTTTATTTAGTGTACTTCTTGGTTTGAAGACTACTGCTTCTGTTTCAGGCCTGATAAGAGAATTCTATGCCAGAAGTCTTGCTTTCTTACCCCACAAATCAAACACATCTTATTAATGATGTAAAGTAATAGTTAATGGTAGTTAACAGTAGTTAACAATAACCCCCCTACTTCTGCCTTAATTTCCCGTGTCCCTCCTTTGGCTCTCATGACTGGACCACCATCCCTGCTACTTGTAAGGGCAGTGCCTTGCCCTTGACAGTTCCACAGTTTCCCCCTCTGGGATTAGGCAGGGGACAATGACTTTGATGATTACTTGCATGCGTGGCCATGCATAATTGTGAGACCAGATATATAAAATTTCATAGAAAATGCATGTTATGTATATCATATATGAAAAACAGTTTACTCTTTCCAATTTACTTAATGAATGCAAAATGACTTCTATAAGCCAGATACTGGTCTTTTATGCTTCTGCTATAGATTGCACTGACTTTTAAATGGCAACATAATAATTACAGTTGCATAAAAATCTCTGTCTTTTGCATTTTCAAATGTAGTTTATTTCCACACTTAACACAATAAATATAATTCTTTGACTGATTTAATTTCTCTGCAAAGTTTCTATATTGAAATTTATTAAATGTACTTTTTTTTTTAATATATATAATTCTGTCAACTTTTCTCACGTAGGTTTATATTTCTCTAGTTAAAACAGAGGCATTCCCTGTGGAAACCACTTTTTGTTTCTGTATGGTGGAAATATGAAATATTAGTACTACAAATCATGGGCTTTTTTCTTTCTTTGTTTTATATTTTCCAGAACTAGAGGGCTAAAGGGACCTTTCAAAACATACAGAACATTGTCATTATTCTGCAAACCTCTCAAAGCTCATAACATTGTTGCCCTTACCGTATATTATGTGACTGAAAGATTGTTAAGATAGGTAATGATATATTTATTTCACACGATATGAAACATTTTGATAATTTTTCTGGTAAATCAAATAAAGCTATGAATAATCTTTTACTGAGTTACATAAACCAGTTCAACAATACTGACTAAAGCAAAAACGACCTATAAAACAACACAACAAGCCTATATAAAAAAAAAAAAAGTCCAATTTGATGACATTTTTGAATAAAAATCAGCATTTGAGCAAAAGTAAGTTTTCAACTTTGCCCCCAAAACTCTTTAAAAATAATAATAATAATTAAAAAAAGGCAATTTTTACATTGCCAAAGCGCATCAAACTAAGACACATGGAAAAGGTTAAGACTATCCTGGGTAAGGATGTAGATATTTGAAAATTACAAGATGCATTAAGCTGAGAATTGTGATTACATTGGAGATGGCATTTTTAATTACATGCTGATAATTCTTTTCTTTGAGTAACTTATACCTTAGTCAGTATAGTGGTATTGAGAGTTTTAGTTTTTCTCAGAAAAATGTATTTTGATGAAATATCTTTTTCATGAAATTCAATTAACTTCACTGAAAATCCCCAAAGACCATTTTCAAATAAGAAAAACTATGCCTGATTGTTTTTTAAACTTGCTATTGATTCAGGAGCTCATGAATTTTTTTGAGACAGTATTATTTCACTACTATTTAAGAAGACATGTCAGAAGTAGTGGCATTGCATGATGCTGACATACTGTAACAAGACATGGCTGTTGAAATCTTTCATTTCAGTTTCACAGGGTTGCTGTTTCATGATGATTGAAACAGCTTTTCTTTTTCTATCATACAACATTCACTGCTTGAATTATGTTTAAGCCATTTACATTTTAACACAGGTGATATATGAATGGAAATGAACTTCAAAAGAGCAAAACCTCCCACAGTGTGGGAAAGACTCCAGCTTTCATCAACTGTGCAGCCAAATGTTGGTGAGACGTACCATGTTAATTCCAAATTAATTCAATATTTGATGTAGAATATTATGAAATTACTGGTCATGATTCTGAAGTCAGGGCTGATTGTCATATTTATACACACATTATATTCACAGACTTGAAAATCATTAAAATCTGCAAATAAAACACTGGGGACAAGAAAAACACATATATTCTAAATATTACTTAGGAAAATATAGACAGCTTAAACTAGAATATATATGTTTTATGAGGTTAAGATGGTCTTGTGGCTGAGGAAAAGAGAGGTAGTCTGGAGGTGTTCTCTCTCCGTAGCCCTGCTGCAGCCTTGCAGCCTTGCAGGTCACTCCATTATGGGTACCATCAGATTGTCATTTCTTCACGTGCTGAAACCATGTGCAATGACCAAAGCAGAGCAGAACAGAGTGGAGAGGTGGTAGGGCCACCAAAATGGGAGTAAATGTGTAAAGCCCCAGCTGCTGGGTAGGTAGAGGGATCCCTGAATCTTCTGCACCAGCAGTGCAAGAAAGCAACTGTTCCATGGGGGATGGACCTCTAAGAGCTGAGTGCTCAGTCATCAAAACATCTCACTTCTGTCATGACAGTCATGAAAATTATCTACATCTTCTCATCATTTTTTTTTTTCCTTCATCTCTCCACAAGGCAGTACTCCTAGAGCACACCAGGGCACCGCACCTGTGAGCTGTCCTTAGCCAATGAAGACATGCATCAGCAGGAGCTGTTCCTTCTATTGCCAGTAACAAAATTAAGATTACTGATACAGACTGCTAATAACAGTGCTTCTGTCCTCACTTGTGGAGAAAGCCATGCTACCCCTGAGCTAGACAGAAATGAAATACTAAAATGGTCCCTAAAGATAAACATTTATGGAAATGTACAAGTTTATAACATGGTACAAGAAGTGGATGAGGAAAATGAAGAAATGTTAGTCTGAGATGACTGGGGAATGAGCTGACTTTATGGAGCAAGCTCTAAAAGCTAGCTTGTCATGAGCCAGAAGGCAAATATGGGTATTTTCTTCATATAGAAGTGCTACATACAGAATAAAATAGAATATTAAAGATTTGTATTAATTGCTTTCTGCATATATAAATTGAATAGAGAAATGAACAGAAACATATTTTATATTTCTATACAACTTCCTAATCCTATAAGACCATACAAGAGGATTTGCAGTCCTCTAATATTTCGTTGTTTGCTTTGAAACTTTCAACAACCAGGTTTTTACCTTCAAGGTATAAATAACTACAGAAGGATGGAGACAGGTGTTTAAAAGAATTCAGAGTTGAAACTCTTCAAACTAGAAAGTGTCTCTGATGAGAAAGCAACTTTTGTTTGCTTTATGACTTTATCCTGAAAGAGATCAGAAAGCTGTTGAGGATTGTAAAGAATGTATACATAAGGTTATTCCATTTGATTTAGCATTTGACAGGGTGTATAGAAGTTTAAAATCCTTCTACATACTTTGAACTTCTAACTGAAAGACAAAAAGTCTTTTCACTTTGAGAAGTAGTTGCTCAGATTACATTAAAGAGTTTGACAGATTAAGTAATGCAAAATAATACCTTATTTTTTAATCACATTATGTCCAGTAACTAGTCTGAACCTGAAAGACAACCCCCCCACAAAAAAAACACAAAACAAACAAAAAAACGCAAACAAAACAAAAAAACAAACAAACAAAAACCCTCACAGTAAGATGTAAGTTTATGATGATCAAAAAACAGATCATATAAGGAACCTCATGCCTGTTTTTTTGTTTGTTTGTGTTTGAATCTGATGCAAAGCCCTTCCAAATCAAATGAAATATTTTGGCTGCTAACAAAAACTGATGAAAAAAGCCTTTATAACATAAATAATATCAATATTTTAAGGTACAACCAGACAAAGTTTTGTATATATTAGTATCTCTATAACAAAGATCACTGATCTGAATTCTCTGGCCATTGAATACTCAAGCCTGAATCAGAATTTCATGACTTGGATCATGAAGTCATTTTGCCCTCTTTCTGTGAGAATGTTTGCTCTGAATTAGTAACTCTGTTCTCTGTTTGGAAACAGAAACTTAGTTCATAATCTACTTTTTCTTTGCTAATGATATCTAGTAACATTTCTCAAGATCTGTATTTTGGCCAGGTCAAAATGTATGTCTATTAGAGTTTTTCTTTCACCTAATACTTTAAAAGAATCCTTCAAGTTAGGTGTCACTGGCATAGGCAACCACACATACTGCTTTTCATTACTGTAAATCCATATTTACATACCAAGGTAGATAGCTTCTATTTATCCTATGAGCTTCTACTGAGACACCTCCAGATAGGAAGATTTTCCTCAGTCTGTCAGTAACACAAAGGATTTTTCTGTATCTAATTGAAAAGGGCAACTGCACCCTTAGAAACAAGGACTTTTTTTTTCTATGCTTCTCATAGTATGGTCTTTATCAGTGCGTTATTTATCTCAATGCATCTAAAATTTTGATGGCTCCTGAAGCACCAATGCAGAAAAACACTGATATTTTTCTTCCGTGCATGAAGAGAAGTCAGACAACCACCTCGGGATCTGCAAGTAGGCTTATCAAGACTCAAGCTCTGAGGAAATATCCCATATTTCCTTCTCAGCTCTACCACTTTAGACACTGCAACTGCTGAGCTATAGCCTCTTTGTGCTCTGGGTGGGACTACTGATCAAGCTGTGCAGCTTGGGTTTACCTGACATGCAGGGTCATAGTATGGAAAAGAGGATGTCATACCATGTGGCTGCTGATGGCAGAGTATAAATGCATTGTTTAACAAAGAAAGTAAGGGGCTCAGGCAATTTTTGTTAGAAACCATACATCTACAGCTACATACTGAAGGCTTTTCATACCAAGCATGCAGGCATTACATTACCTGACACACAACTGTGTGTAGAAATGCACCTCTAATTACATGACCCAGGCAGCAGATTCCTTTATCTTTGCCCACAAAAAGACGAAAGGTCAGTTTAAATGAACAAGAAAAATCACTATTAAACCACAGAGCTTTCTGACCTCTGAAGAGCACAAGAACTATCTCAGGACTGACTGTGTCAGCAGATGAATTAATCTACCCATCTTTACTTATCCTTGTGCCTTTACAACCACCCAAATTCAAGTAATATTGTTGCATCAGCATCCTTTAACCTGTTGTAGACAGAAGATGATGTGTTTATAGAGACATGGGTTATAGACTAGCCTGTTTTGGATTTAGGCATGTCAGAAAGCACTCACACAAGCAGCTCACTAGGCAGATCACAGAGAGCAGAAGTCCACAGTAGGAATTACTGAGTGGCCACAAAGGGAGCCAAGGGCAGTAGCCTCTTCAGGCAGGGCAGCTGGAGCTGGAAAGTACACAGCTCCACAGGTTGAGGCTACTGCCTCTGCAGTGCCTTGTACAATCAATCAAAATGCAACCCTAGACATGGGACATTTGAAACATGAACACTTGGTTTGAATCAGAAAGTGAAGCTGCCCAGCACAAATTTGCAACACATTTCTTCTCAGTGAAGATGAAGAATAAATGGACAAACACCAAAGATGAGGGCTGCTGTGTTTTGAAGAAGACAGCACTGATCACAGCTTGAATCACCTTCTGAGAAGAGCACCCTTCAAGAGACAAGAAGTACATGGGAGAAAGAAGATTAAAATATCCAGGATTAGCAATCAGATGGCTTCCTGTTTGACAGGTTAGTAATTCAGCTGCAACATGGATGGCAGGGCATGCTGCAGTGCAGGCACATGCACATAAATCTGCAAGCCACAAAATAGCAGCCAGGGCTCAGATGCTGTCAGCATACTAATAGAAACACTCTAAAATACAACCTGTGAAAAGGTTATGAGGATCAGTGTGCTCTGCAGCAAACAGCTGTGCTCTACACAGGCACAAGTGTACTTGATTGTCATTAAATTGAGAAAATGCCTTTCCTTTATAACCTCTCTGCCTCTTCCCAGGCAGGATTAAATTAGCTGTGGTTGAGTCTGACAGGATTTTCTTGTCCCTGTAGGATACATACAGGTAAGAGATCTTCCAAACAAGGAGAGAGCTCCTCCATATCTTTGAGCTCTGCTGTGTGGGATTAGGGACAAATCAAATAGATTCTTTTTTCTCTTAACATTGGAACTATTGACTATTGCAGACTTCTGGGCTGAATGCCCTGGTACTGGATCAGTCTTGAAGACTAAGGGTCAGAGCAACACACTTATCAACTCATTCCTTGAATTCTTTGGGCATTTTTGACAGTATTTATAAGGGGTACATACATAGATGGCTGTTTATTTTGCTGACAACTTGCCATTAGGTACATCCTTGTTTTTTCACATCAGACACCGGTCAGATATCAGAGTTACTAATCACTCCCCTGCCATCAGAGAAAAGTATGAATTGGCACCTTTATAAAACATCTTCAGGTCACATGTTGACCATATGCACTTGTTCTACTGTGTACATGACAGCTTTGACAGTCTCACGCTTATTGCTCTGCTTTTCTGTGTAGTGGTAGTGTATTCCTCCAATGAGTTCAGAAGAAAAACAAAAACAAATAGGAAGCAGGGTCATAAGAAGTATTTTGACAGTAGTTTAGAAGGCAGTCATCCAAAATGCTGCAGGCAAAGATGTGAACTCTGGAAGTCTAAATGTGACAAAGATTTAGCAATAGCACCAACCAGCTTACGTTTTTCATGTTATGTTTTGTTTATCATCAGTAAGATGAAAAGCAGATGGCAATAATAGGTTGCAGAAAAATGGGTGTTTTGTGGCTTAGTGATCCCGACCAACCCTGTATGGCATCTGCCCTGCTGCCTGACCAGTCCTGTTCAGCCATGACCCACTCTGGTGGACACAAACCCTCAGCTGGGCTCCATGTGCTGTGGTTTCATCATGTAGTTCCAATTTATTTGTATCCTCGTCGTATATCCTCCTTGTATATCCTCCTTCTGGAGGATATATTTTGAAGAGCCAAAAAAAAAAAAAAAAGTAAAGAAATTTGGTGGTAATTCTGTTAGATTTGTTGTTATAAGGGATTCCTGAAAACAGGGTGCATATATAAGCAGAAGGGATGACTTCTGCACCTGAGTTATGAACCAAAAATATAATGGTTATTGGCATTAACCTTTGCTGTATCTGTTCCTTCACCCTCTCCCCCCCCAACCCCCTCCAAATTCATTGAGACACAGACTCTCTTCTGCTCTGTAGAGTGCCTGGCCCAGTTTGGGTCCACAGTTGTGTTAGGAGTGTAAATAACTTCACCTATACAAATGTCAACCACAACTATACACAGGAGAAGGCATCTGACTTAATTTTACTGTCTGGCTTTAACTAATTAGCTTAACTGAATAAACCGGAGTGTTTTATTCTCACTCTCCTAGGAGGAGGGGGATAGCACATTTATCTCCCTGTTCCAGGAACATGATAACCTCTTTTAATCATATAGTGGCTCTCATAAGTATTGACAGCAATTTTTCAGCCTCTCTCCTGTGAATAATTTTGTGCTGATTCAAGATACTTAAATGTGAAGCTTCATAAACTTTCATTTCTGTTAAGGAAAACTTCACAGAGCTATGCTAAGAAGTACCAAGGAGTAAAGGTTCTTTAACAGCTACCACTGCTTGAATCTGTTTATTGTAAGAATCTTAATTCTAGAAGTGGGTATACAAGCAAGTATGGGGTTTTTTTCCCTTAACTATAAAAGACCTTCTGTAATTGATAACAATTCATGCTATTTAAAATGTCTAGATTTCCTTTGATTCTGAAATAAATTTCTGAATAAATGGTAATTGTGTGACTATGAAAATACATAATACAATGTGCAATATCACAACTGAGAGTAATGGAATATTTATGGTACACAGACAGTAATTCTCAGCTTCTTTCTTCCTTTCGTTCTTTGTTTCCTCCAAGACAAATTTAAAACAAATCAAAAACTGAAAAGAAAACTCCAAATTTTTATTTTGTTGTTGGGAGTCAGCAGCAATGTATGTCAGGCAATCTGGGCCAGCGTTATTCTTGAGGTCAATTAGTAAAATGCCTGAGTAGTTCAAAAGGTGATGTGCAGAGGATAAAGCAGTATTTTAACATTCAGGCTGGATTATCTATTTAAAATTGAGAGTCCCAGAGGGTTTCCATATATCACTGCAGTATTCTGTCTGTGGTAAAGTAAAGCTGTTAATCATTAAACCTGTTTCTCTTAAAGACTATTTTTCTCTTAATAATACTTTTATGTTTATTTCTTGGACTTGATAGTGTTTCTTTCAACCAACCTGCTTTCACAGGAATGTCATCAATTTTTTCAGGGCCAAAAAAATTTATTTTTATGTCTGGCCAGTAGGGACTGGAGTCACAAAAAACAAGAGAAAAGTGATGGCTGAAATAAAACGCTAGCTTCAAATCATCAGTTATCCTTGTGGCTAAGGATCTTGCTGTGTGATGCTGGGCTGCTTCTCAAGTGTTCGTTCATCCTCAGATAGTGAGGGGCTTTCCTGCCTGAGTCCTACAGCAAGATAAATCTGGGGCTCTTGAGTACCCACAGAGTGGGTTTGGGGCATTAGAGAATCCCAGACACTCTCCATGGTCTCAGCAGTGCACCTTCAAGCACTTGCAGGTGAGATCTTTTGCCAAACAGAAATCCAGGGGGGGGAGAAGGCAAGTCAGCTCTTGCAATGGTAGGTTAGTTTTATTTGGGTTACAGGTACAATAAACTAATTCTCAAACTCAGAAAGCCTAGGGCTTAGAATCTTACAAATTCAGGTCAGCCACTCCTCAGGGAGGGGAACCACTCCTCAGACACCTTCCCAAACTCATGCCCTCTCTCTTTCTCTTTCTGACACTTCCAATTCCTCTTTGCCCTTCTCTCCACTCACAAATGGGTGAGGAGGAGCTAGTGCCCCAAGGCAGGGGGATGGTCCTGGTACATGGTTCCCATTTCTTGCCCATTCCTTATTAACCATGAAGTGTCTAAGATTAACCCTTCCCTCTGCCATGAGACTGCACACTAAAACAGGCATAGGGAAGCAATCACAACAAGGATAGCTTCATTGGGATATTCTATGATCATGCATAAGAATTTTTGTTGATTTGAGTTCAAATAGACTTATTGCTTTTCATCTCAGTATTCTCTTTTAAAAAATAAAAAAGTGATATTCTATGCTGTCTGAGACAAACTGTACATCAACTTCAATATCGAAGTACTCCTGCAGGTTTTGCTCAAACAACATGCTTACTGGAAAGCTAGCAATGGATCAACTAAGGTTTAACCTGCTGGAACATATCTCTGAAGAACTGGGACCCTTTAGAAAAACATGACTTGGATGGGTAGGGTCTGCAGATTGAAGTCTGGGAGTTCAGGTGGATTTTGCTTTACATCTGAGATTAAAAATGATTGAAATGTTGAAAGTTGATTCTGTCTCAAAATTTTCTTAGGTTCTGAGAGTTTTGTCTGTTTACTTACCTCCTTTTTATCCCGAATTGTTAAAAGAATGAATTTAAGTATGCTTGTTTTCAGTTTTTTTTTTTTCCCTTCCTCATTTCATTCTCTTTCTTTGAAACATCTGCAGTTTATGGAAAACAACAAAATGCTAAAAGTAAAGATGAAAACTCCATGTTTTAATGTAGTGTAAAAGAACTGGAAGTGCTCACAAACCTAACATGGCAGAAAGAGAGAAAAGGCATTGAGGGAGTCAATCGACAGTTTGGACCATGGAGGCTGATGTTTATTTAGGGACAGCTTGAAAGAAGACCACAAGACATCTAATCCTGACATAATTAGAAAAGAGGACAGTGGCTGGAGAAAACTTTGAACAACCAGAGCTCTGAAGACCAAGATAGGGATTTCTTCATCAAAAAAATAACCATTTGAGAACTGACAGGAAGCATTAAAATATACTGTAGATTTACATGTGAAAGTACCATGGTTACATAACTGAATAGTGAAAAATCTGAAAGCGCTTAGTCTCAGTGTGTGTGCAGAATTCATCTGAAAACATAACAGAATATAGCTTGGTCTGCAGTTCTGTGCAAACCACTGAATAAGTCACTTCTTAGAGGAAAATTGGCAAAAAAACGGTAAATCTTCTAAACTCAATTCTCTCAGCTACACAGGCATAGCATCACTGCCTATACAACTCTGAAGTAAAACTAGCCTAATGTATGCAAAGAGAACCAAGAAAAAAATAATTCAACAGAATTCTTACATAAAACTACAAGAGGATTTTCTTCAGATGAGAATAATTCACACTTGTTGAAGTATGTTTAATTCCCTGTTTTACAAGCCCCGGCAAATTAGCAGTGCCATACAACAGCAAAGCTCTCGGTGCTGCTGCTGCTGACATCAGAGAGTTGGAATGTGTCTGCAGCACATCTACTGCAAAAACTTACCAGTCATTCCCTGAGATGAGATGAGGTGTGAGAAACTACTGCACTTCTAATGAGACCACTTCTATCTTTGTTAAATATACTGTTTATGTTAAAGATGTTTTATGATCACTCAAAGTCAAACCAAAGTGTGAATTCACCTGACATGAGAATGCACAGCTGGGAGAAAGAGACTTCCTTCTCAGCAACTTTTGCTCCTTAATACCTTCACTCTGGGAATTTTAAATACATTTGCTTATTTGTCTTAGTCCAATTTCCTCTTCTAAAGTTTGTTTTAAAACCTTGAGTCATTAATTCTGTCTTGAATAAATACTGAAGAGCTAATAGATAGCTAGAGATATCTAGCCCCAAACACCCCTCCAGTTCTGAAGAGGTGTATAAGAGTTACATCTAGCTCCACTTCACACTCCTGTGACACCACTTATCAATAGTAAAACACTGGGACAAATTTCAGTCAGACCTCACGGTATCACTTTTCCACCTGAACAGTTGAATCTACATTCCACAGCAGGCAGAAATGCAGCAAAGCTTGGCTGAACAGTGTGTCAGTACTTAAATGGCAGGACAGCACAGGATAGAGAATTAGACCGTGACTTTCTAGCAAGACCCATGTGCTTAGCTCTAGGGTGAGGATTGCTAAAATCATCTTTCTTGAGAGGCAGCAGCTCCTAAATGCATTCAAAGCTCCACAAACCCCCAGTACAGGGGTGATGACTGTGTTCCACAATGCTACCTGTGGTCCTCTGTGGTCCTCCTGCATCACAGTTGTTCTGTCTCCTCCTCCTCCCTTTTCAAAAAAACAGTAGTAATTTTCTGAATGCTGTAATGAGTCTTGGATATTCTAATACAAAATTCACAAGCAGTTACTGTTCATGGTTTTCATGCTGATCTGTACTCATACTCACATTTCACAGAAATGACAGTAGCAAAGGTGTCCACATAAATATATCGGTAAGGCCTAACCTTAATCTTACTTTGGTGAACCTGCAAGTATATTGTAGTCCAGCACTACCATTTCATGGAAAGTTATAACTAATAGCTGAGATATGATAGCTTCTTAAACAGACTCAGGGTGAGGCTTTATCTGAGACTTTCTCTATTCTCTCCACTGAAAAGAGAAACAATCCATTTAAAACCAGTAAGAGGTCAAGCAAACCTCTTTAATTTGCTCTCAGAAATGTAGGGTTGCTCGTAAACATGGCTAAAGAGATCCCCTTTACCCATAGTCTGAACGCTCCTGGTATACGTCAAAGAAAATAGTCTTTAATGTGTTTTCTAAGTGTTGCAAACAGCAGATACAGCAAAAAGAGTCTAAGTAGCTCTCAGTTCTTTAGGATACTTGTAGGTGCAGCTGCAAGCTGTTAAGCAGCTTGGCTAAAACTGTAGGAAAGGAACAGCCTCTCTAATAACTTTTTGGTTATAAATTTCTGAACTAGAAGGTGATTTTGCTCTTTCTACATCCATATGGTTTGAGTATAAAAATTTATCTTAAGAGGTCCTTAAACCGTAGTCCACGAGGAAGATACTCTTTCTCTGGACCTTTTCTGCAATGAATACTTGGGCAGCTGTGGGCTCAGTGCTGTAATGATAGTGCTATAATGATAGGACGATGCAGAACCACTTGTGAGGTAGATAATTATGTGAATAGTGCTAGAAGCTCATTTGTTGTGGAGGAGGTGTGCAATGCTTGCTGCAAAACCTGAAAGATCAACTGCAAGATCAAAAAAAAAAAAAGATCAACTATTCCTCAATATATGAATTGAGCTATGGATCTAGTGTGAGTTCAGGGTCCAAAGTCTAGAAATAAAGTAGTGGACTTATTGATACTAGAGTTTATTTTTTCTTTCCCTATTCAAGCCCTTCTGAAGATTGCACAAAACACTTTAATATAGAAAACCAAACATATACAAAATACTTATAATGAAACCAAAAACATATTACAAACTTGGAATACAGCATGGTGTTGGTCAATGCTTGCATGCCTTTTGTGAACATTGCTTTGAGGGAAAGTCAGGGCAATGTTATGACTTTGAGCTGGAATTATGGGAAGCAGAATGCTTGGCTGTGTTTCACATTGCATGCTCTGAGTTTATTTCAACCTGAGAATTATACAAAATCGGGAGCAAGAAAATTCATATGGATCAATAATGGGAAATGCACTAAGGAACTGTTTCCATGATTCCTCAGAGCTTCAGGGCTAGCATTTGGTGTTGTTTAGTGCACGGAAGCTGTTTGTGATTTTCATGACAGAGTCCTTCAAGAAAAGACTACTTTGATGAATTGCAGCAGATCACTTTAAGATAACTTCTTTATGTTTATTTTCTTCCTAGTAACAAAACACAGAAAGAAAAGGCTTAGCATAAACACTGGCTAGAGCATGTATAGCTGATTTCTAAGCAATTTAAGATGTAGATGTATGTTTTTGGAGTTGAATTGCAAACTGGATTTTGAAGTACCTTTTGGAAAGCCCCAGAAATGTAAGGTTAAAAGGAAGCCTGTGGTATATAGCCATTTTCAGGACCAGTCACAAAGAAAATAAAAAGTTATATCTATTCAAGGGGTGAGAGGAGGGAAAAAAACAAACAAACAAAAATGAAAACAAGAAGCACAAGCAAATGGAAGCAAACAAACAAAACACCACCAGATCTATGCAACTTGACATGGCCAGAATAGTGTAGATTTTGTGAGGGGTAAAGAACAAGAAGTGTAACACAGAAAACTGATATTCTGTGAAGAAATAACAGAAGACCAGGAATAATTTGAGTCTTTGATAAGAAAGGTTTAGCATTAACTTTTTAAAAGTCATAAAGTGTGTAGGAGGAATAAAAAAACACATCAATTAAAATAAACGAACCTGAAAGATCGGTGTAATTTTTATGTAAAAAAGGGTAATCCAGCGTCAAATAAAAAACTGCCCTTTTTATTTGTAGCTACATGCTTTGATACATGTAGGGTAGTATCTAGAGTAGCACAGGACTGAATAAATGTGAAATTTAGAGCACCGACCATATAATTTTAAAATTCAGTCTATATCTGGCCTCAATACTTCTGGAATCCAGTGAAATCTTCACCGTTTAAAAGTGATAGAGGCTCTGACTTCTTGTTGAATTAAAATATATTCGCAGAGCTGTACACTGACAGTAATAGCACTGATAACACTTTAATAACACTTTAATATTAGCAGAAACTGTACACTAATTAGCAGAATTGTACACTATTCACAGGAGAACTCTTTCTGGGAAGAATGACAGATCATGTATAAGTAACTCCTTCAACCTTTATACTCACTTGGAGGTCCACTTGCTAGTGGAACGTAGAGGAAAGAAAAAGGAAGGAATAACAGGAAAGAACAAGGGTTGGTTATCCCTTTAAGAGGGTCAAGTAGAAGGAAGAGCGCCCAAATCCTACCACTACCTTCAAGTTCACAGCACAGACAAAGCAGTTTCTGATGACAACCAGTCCTAGCTGCTTAAAGCAGAAATATAAGAAAGGAACATTATGTAGAGGTACTGTACTGCAAATTGTGAGGAATTTATCTTAATGCAGATAGTTAAAGCTGCTTGGGCACTGGGTAAGGGGGTTGGGGGTGGGATGGAAACTACTAAGTCAAGTCAATACTACTCTAGCCTATTGGAGGGCATCTTCATTAAGAGAATGACATTGTTGTATAGGTACTAGTGGTTTAATAGGAATAAATATTCTGTTGATGATGAAGATTTAAGAGAAGTTTCTATTACTTATCCAGGTCTTTACTCAAAATCTGTAGCAACCAAAGAAGGACTCATATCTTTCAATGCTCTGATATAGTGTTGTGTTGTGCATGGAAGTCAGACAAGAGGAATAGGTAATGTATTCCTTCAGCTTACTTTCCATCACTGTGGAGCAAAGCATCATCCATTATACAGATCGAATGAAAGAATTTAGGGGATAGAAATGGCTGTAAATCTGCGTCCTAACATATTATATATATACAAATTCATATAGGCATAGTTAACAATACCTCTCCCTGTCATCAGTAAAAATGAAGGAGTCTTTACTCTTTGCTAAGCATATTTATAACAAAAGAAGGTTTTCCTCATGCAGGAACACATCTTTTAAATATTTGATTATTGCACCCATTCTTTAATTTACACACTTGGAAAGGCAGTAAATCTAGGAGGGAATATCTTGAAACAAATTTATCACAGGTTCCTTATAAAAGAAGTATATTGAATATTGAGATGAGCAGAAGCATTGTGGAAAATAGTTTAATTTTTGCCCTTTCAAAAACAAACAAACAAACAAAAAAAAACCCACACAAAGCCAACCAATGAAACAAAACTGGTCAATGTTCTAGCAGCTATAATATTGAAATCAGAATGTGCATGCATTTTAATTGAATTGGTGAATTAATACACTGGGAATCTGGAGATAATATTAGCAGAAAATACTTGTGAATATTCATGGTTCTAATTAAATATCCCAAGAAACTGAGAGTCTTTGGCTTGAAGTCATTCTCAGCTTTCCAACCCAAATAATAATAATAAAAAAAAATCTTTTATTTTTGTATTAAATCTGTTTTAAATATCACCTAACAGCTTTACTGACCACTTCATCAACAAGCATGCTTGAGTTCAGATAAAGTTTGTTATCTCTGCTGAAGTGGCCACCCTGTTAGATAGCAGCAGACCTGCATGTTTGCATGACTCACAAAACATCTTCAGCAAATAATCTCTCTCTCTCTTTTTGTTGTTGTTGTTGTTTTATTTTGAGCAGAAAATTATCTTTCCAGTGAAACAGCATCCCTCAAATTAACCATATTTACACTGTGACGGCCCATACCCAGCAAATGTAAGCTTGCCAGGAAACTTGTTACACTCCTAAAGCAACAACAGGATGAGCCTCGACTACCTGTCTTGCACTACACATTTTATTTGACTGTTAACAATATTTAGATCGGAGAAATCTTGCAAGAGTGTCAGTCAAAACCAGATAATAAGTGATCGGTTCTGAGCAAGTTGGTTACCATGCTCATCAGATTTAGTCTGTCTCAGTTCTGCTCATATGAGTAATTTCTAGACACTGCAAAATGCAAGGTAATTTTTCAGGACGTGGGGGAAAAGGGAGTCTAGTTGTCTGATTAAAAAGCTAGTGTTATTTAGAAAGTCCTTGACCAGTATGAATTCTGGTCTGATCTCCTCCACGCTCTGTTTCAGCATACAGAGCTATAAAGGTTCCAGCTCCTCATAAATGAGAAAGGCCTGTGTCTTTCACGGTACTGACTGTTTTGTAATCTTTATAGGAAATAACTTTCGGTAAAGTTCATAATTTGAATCATATTTCCTATATTTTATCTCATATTTCACCTTTTAAAAAGAAAGTTACAAAACAAAACAAAACAAAAAAGCCTCAGACCAATCAACCAAGCAGCCAAACAAACAAGAAAACCCCAACCAAGAAGTAAAAGGCAAGCATGCCAATAAATAAAACTAGAGAAGTAAAGAAAAAGAGAAAATGATCTCCACTATTAAGTACTCAGAACTGACCAAAGTGATATACTATAGCAGTCCTTTCCTATATGTCTTTTCTTCAGGGCATGGATGAGGAGGAATGGGATCTATAATCTCCATTCTCCATTATTTTTTGCTACCACTTTAGATCAGAGAGAATTAAATATTCTTTTTTTTCCCCTCAGTATCAGATTTCAGCATACAACTGGTTGGCTTCCTTCTCAAGTGCATTAGTTCATGATTACTCTGATATGTTTTTTCAGAAGTGGTCCCTCAGAGCAGATTTCAGTAGAACAGGTAAGACTGAGCTATTTTACAAACTGAGAGAAAATTTACTTTTCAAGCTGATATTCTACCAAAACCCACAGTAAATTCCATAGAGAAGCTTAGTGCCACAGTACTTCTCAAATCATCTGTCATGTCTGAAGAGATCTGAAAGGACAGAAATCTTAGGCGTTTCAGGGTTATAAAGGGCTGGCAGAATTCAAGTGAATCATAGACAGAGGGGCCAAATGTTTTTCAGACACGTCAGCACATAACTGATGAACAGTTAATCCTTCAGTAAAGGGTTAACCTGCTGCCCTGTTTCTAACCATGAGAAATGTTCCTGTGGGGAGTTCCCTCACTTGTCATTTGGACTGTCAACCTGCTCTAATGAGTTTGCTTCAAAGCCAAAGCTAGTGTACACACTGAAGCACAGCTACGTTTCTTTCTGCTGCAGATATTTTATTCTCAAATCATTCTTCCCTTATCACCTCTCTTTCTTGAATACTTTCCCAGAGCCTGAAGGCTAGTGGGAAAATTCAGCATTGGGAAAATTACTAATGGGTGAAACTGGGGGGAAAAGTCAGGTTTGAAGCAAAATTAAAGGCCCATCGTAGTTAAATGCTTTGGGTTTAGACACTTAATAGTGTCTGTTTGGCAATGTTGTCATTTTTCATCAAATTATAATGCAGTTGAGATGGTTGTGTACCATGCTTTAGCTTCAGATGAAAGTGTCTTAACCATCCAAAAAGCAGTGATTAAGCTACTCATCTGCGAGGTGGAAAACTGAGAAGGGAGTTACAGAGTATACCTTCTTAATGGTTTGACAGACTCTTGAATGAATTTTTTGTCCACACTATAAGTCTGCATCTCCCCTAACACTGAGTGAAAAAAGCACATAGTTGTTTGTCTTTAATCTGCTGGTAGTAAATTTTAAATTTATAGATGAAAAATAGTAAAAAGAATTCCCCAGTTCTTCAGCAAATCACTGATGTGCTGCAAACAACCTAGATCTAGCTTGAGTCACCAAAACAATGACAAAGTAAAAAGATATTGAACAGCTCTATCTGGGAGAGTACAGCTTTCATTTTTCCTTTTATATACTCAAATGATAGACCCAAATGTTGGAAGAGGTATTTCTATGAGAGCTTCCATCACAAACTTCAGAGCAGGCACTGCAGCATGTTGGCCTACATTGTAATTGGGCATCATCATCTGAGAAGGGAGTGTGCTCACAATTGTGTGTGCTGCACTGAAAATGCATGCAAGTAAAAACAGATCCATATACAAATGGCCAGCCTTCTCAAGTACATTAGTGTCCTGCCTTTAACCTTAAAGGCATGACATATATTTGGCTTACAGATATTCTTTGGCAAAGTATTCTCACAATCTGGCTAAATTTGCTCTCTCATCTTTCAGTGGGTGATAATGAAGTCCTAAGAAGCTTTCTGTACAACCAGTTTTCTTTGACATTACCAAAGTCCTCTGTCATATGGAGAGCTTAATGATCCCATAGCAGTTATTTTGTTGTTGTTTGTTTGTTTCCATATGAGATGCTGTTTCCTAAGTCCATTAATTTTCAGCCAAAATTCTACCCCGACTGATCTCCTTTCTGCTGTGTGACAATTGACTGTTCAGATCTAACCACTAGTTGAGAGATTGAAGCATTTCAGGGATGGGTAGAGTACCTTTTTCATGAGTATCATTTGTAAATTGCTCTGAGATGGCAGATACCATATAAATTGTTTCTATAATTTAATGAATGAATAAATAAATAAATAAATTGTTTGATGCGTCCGTCATTATGTACGTTCTTTTTGGATAAGGTAGCTATAGAACCCCTGAGTGTCTTCACTGGAAAAATACAGTTAAGGCTGTGCGTGCATGTGTATGTATTGGTCTTCCTACAGAAACATAAAAGACTGAGGCTGCTTATGGTAAGATGTGCAACAAATAAAGCATTTATTTCCAGAGAGTTTACCACCCCAGCCAAAATCTGAGTGGGGGGAACAAAGACGGAGGGAAGATTTCAATTTAGGAAGTGATTGATCACAGTTTACCTGTTTTTATCTCCCCCCAAAAACTGTCTATACAATTCAGCTGTTGCTGAATGGGGTCTGTTATGAATCCAGACTTGGCTAGTAAAACCTCTGCAATAAAAACATGTCTTTGATGTCTAGCCCAGTACATAAAAACCAAAAGTATGCTGTTACCAAGGTGAATGGGTGAATGGTTTGGGTTAACATCTGAACAGTTACAAATGTCACAAGCTTGGACAGATTTAAAAAAACAGTTGAAATATCCACTGAAGCCAGATTTCTGGTTTAAATTTAAAAGAAATGAAAATATCTAATACATTTTATGAAGTTGTCAGGCATGAAATTGCATCTCTGAGAGTCTGAAAAACACTGAGAATTTAATATGTGTACTTTAGGTAATGACATACAAATAAAAGAGATACTAAATGATTCATGATGCATTATCCTAAATACTAGGCTATGCAGTACAGTTGATATAAGTCTGAAGATAACAGGTGGCATGATGATGATGCTGTCCTTTCTTCTGATAAATATATATTAAGACAGAAAGACAATTTGACAGTCATTCTCCTCAATTGATGCATGCATGATACCAAACAAGATAGTCATAGGCTTTAATCTACTGAAAAGTAGAAACATATGTTTTTGTTGTTGTTGTTTAGTGGGAGGAACACCTTCCCTAGCTTTTCCTATAAGAAGCTTCAAAGAGCCAAAAAACCCTTGGTTATTTGGTTGCACAGAGCCATCTCCTGTCCTCTAGAAGCTCAACGTTTGTTCTGTGTTCTGTCTGTATGCTTCATTCCCTAGAAAAAGAGGACATGAGAATGAGAGGAAAGCTGGACCCTGTATATTTACCCCCCCCCCCCCAAAAAAAATAAAAAAATAAAAATTAAGTGCTAAGCATTGTTCCATGCTGTGGTTGTTATTTTCACCTAGTGGTGTGGAATTAAGGCATACCTCCCTGAAGGGCACAGCTGTAAGTTTCCAGCTGTACTCCCAGGGACTATTACAATTGCATGGCATACATTAATACATACACTTCATATTCTCCTGCATGAGGATCTTTTCTTTCATAATTTTCAGGATCAGTAGGGTTTTCTGATAACAATTTCTTTTCCTTGAAACTCTGCAAGAGATACTAGTAGAGCATCGTGCACTCTTTGCCTCATGATGTTAGTTCTTTTCTTGCCAATACCTGAAATTTTCAAGAAATGTTAGTGAACGTGGCAAAAATTTGCGTGAGTTGTTTGAGCAGTTGGATAGCATTATTTCCATCTAGAAAGAAAAAATCGTCAGGAATATCATATGGCGTTAGTGGGAACAAAATGGGAAATCTCATATTCCTATTCCTTCTGAAGATTTTATTTTATTGGCTTTGTGCATTCCTGAAAATTAGTCTATATCCCTGTAACTAGCAGCAGTTAAAAGAAGGATATACAAAGACAGAAAAGATGACAGAAATAGATTGTTTAGGAGCAGGAATGTGAGTCAGAATTTGACAAAAACAGGACAGTGAAGTGAAAGTTTTGTGGATTTAGGGAAATTAAAACATAAGCAAGTCTTCTGCTTTATGGTTCTTTGTCCCCCTCTGGTGACAGAAAAGCTGCAGGTATTTCTGAAGCTAATCAAGCATTTGGACTGAAAAGGAAGGTTTGTTGTTGTTGTTGTTTTTATTGTTATTATGCCTGTTCTGGTTTATATCTAGTCAGTTGCAACTAATCCTGGACTATTTTTTCTTCACTGCTAGCAAGCCATAAAGGAGTCTCCTATTTCATGAACAATACCTGATAAACCTAGTAACAGAGTACTTCTGTCTATGTGTGAATTGTCCTCCGTGCCTAATGCATCTCAAAGCCGGTAGACACAGGCAGAATCCTTTTCCTGTGGCTACATGATTTGCTCCAAATAGCCTTTTTATTTTTAAATGCAGGGCATTAATACTGATGGCAGTGAATATTGACATTTCATAGTCATTAAGGGTATTTTTTCAAGGACATTTGTGCCTGCGTTGAAGCTGTGTGTTTCTGGGGAGCAGAGTGGCATGTCACTTCATGACCGCTCATGTTTCAATTCAAAAGGGGGATTACAGGGCTCAGAACTTTTCCATGGTCTAAGTCTATTACATCTCTTGCTAAAAATGCAGTTATTTTTAGCTACTTATTAAAAGCTCAGTGTAGAAAATGGATATGTGTGTTCTAGAAAGTACAGACCTGTCCATCAGTCTGAGTAGGGACTAGTAAGGGAAGACTACAATAAAATATGGGACTGAACTCACCAAAGCTGTGCCTAACATCTAGGTATCTGTACACTATTGGTCACTGCAATACATTTAGTCACCCAGCTATCCTAAAAATTTACGGGCAACAAAGTGTTCCACAATAACATTGCTGAAAAGAAGCACAGTAAGTGGGGAGGTGTCTAAATAGACGGGAAGAAAAGCTGGGGGTAAGTATGAAGCTGAAAGTCTCCCTTCCACTCTCTATGAAAAACAAGTGCCAATATTTGCTCAGAGTTCACAGATGTGCTCTTTCTCCTAGCGTAAAACTGGAAGTCTGAACAAACCTTTCCAGGGCAAAGGAGGTAAAGGTGATATCTCTCTTGTTTCCCCCGTTTCACCACCTACCCAGAGCCTTTACATGTGTTTGAGAAGGAAAAGATCCTCTTTCTTCCTCTGTTTGGTTTGAAACCAGATCTTTTACTTTCTCAATTGTTGGGTGCTGCTGTATGTTGAGTGGTCCACCCTCATCCAGATGTCAGAAGCTGTTCCACTTTTCTGTAAAATGTATAAATATACAGTTAGTTATATAAGAGCAAGTTACTAATGTGGTATCCCAGCAGTTAGAAAACTTGTCTGAGATGTCTGACAGCGAAGTTCAAGTCCTTGTGCCAAAAGACTTATATATACAAACTAGAACAAGTTCCAGATGAGGAAGCTGGTACCCTACAGTTGGATTATATTGCTGAGAGATGTGAAGCTTAAATTTCCTTCTGTACAAAAAGATTTGATATTCCAACGACTCGTGAGTGTTCTTACAGATAGTGTGTAGGAGGGCATTGGCTCTTCTTAAATGTGTCTGACAAAAATGCAGGTATGCCCAGCTTCATCTTTCATGTAAGTCCTTGGTCAGGGTAACCAAAGAGGACTGTAGATGTGAATCTCTTTTGGCAGTCTGGGGATCAGTTGCTATTTCATTTCCTTCCCTCAGGATAGGTGCAGCTTTACTGATGTCCAATAGGAAAAGTATGAACATCTGTTGGCCTTGGGAACTTTGATACCTTCACAGAGAGGAGGGACCTTTGTTTTCCTTGGTGGAATTATACGTTGGTCATATGCATCTAACATTTCAACAATGCACCTGTTTACCTTGGGAATTTACCTTGGGAAAGCTGAAAGATCCATCGCAGATGGTATTCTAGTTGTCATCAATGGAGCTAATCATTGCCTTTCCACCAGCTGGTGCTACACTACTCACCAAATTTTATCATCTGACTCTTAAACACTAAATCTGGGTACTCCTCAGAAATCTGCTTCTCATGTTCCTTGTATACTGTTAAAACTGAATTGCCTGGGTGATACATAATTATATATTTTCCTGCTCATGTCTTTATTCTATGATTATTTATACAGAACTCACCCTTCAAAGAGTTGCAGAATCTTGTAGGCTCAGTATAAACACTCCAAAGTGTCTCTTAGGGTGTGATATTCCTTCAATATTTTGGGTATGCCGCATCTAGTTGGAAGTCCGTGGAAGTAAGAGGTAATCCATGACTTCAGTGGTCTCTGGAAACATTTTTTCCACCATCATAGGGTAAGAGTTTATTTTTGCAAAATGTATGAACATTTTTATTAGAGTTAGGATTAATTTAGTGTATTGTTCCACCATTGAGAGCACCTACACTACCAGAAATGTGTATGTAATGAGCACAGATAAGCTGAGAAATAGATTGTGCTAACATGTAAAACCCATGCCTGAGGGTGAAACTATCTTTTTGGAAAATACTTGTAGATCCTAGCTTATGTGACAGAGAACAATACAAAGTGCAAGCCCTTAGAGCTTTTATTATACTAAATATCACATTGACTCAGGAAAAACCTGTAGTAGGAAAGACTTCTGGATCATTACTCATGTAACAATGGCTATACTTTTCTACCTGTTTACCTTCTCATTGAGCCTAGTAGGATGTAAAATTTTACCTTCTACATAGATTTGAAGTGTTGTTGCAGGTCTGTCTACCTGTCTGTATTTGACAGCTGTAGCTTCTGAAAAGACAGGAATGCCTCTATATACCTCAATTTGAAGTATCTAAATATTGAGAAAAGTGAAGAGTGGTAAATTCAGGATCTTTTTTCCTAATTATTGAACCCAGGAGTATCTCTCAGATGGTCAATTTGTGACTGGTCAAGAAGGGTTAAATCTTCAGGAATGTTGGAATGATATATCTTTGCACAGTCTTTGTGACAGCTTTGCCTTTTATTTATGGCAATTGGGAAGAAATGGTATTCTGTCAGGTCACCTGTGAAACACCTGTCTTCAGTTTTGGTAAAGTAGTGCATCAAAAGAGTTATAATTTATTTGACATTGTTTGGTACAGGTCAGAAAACATTTGGCTGTCAATACGCCGTGCAGATTTATGGATATGCATGGACAGAAAGAATTAAACAGATTGCAGAGAAATAGTCAGGAATAATGGTCTTTTTTCCTTTGATAAATTTATAAGAATTTCATTTTTATTCAACTTAGCTTTCAGTGACAGATGCAAAACACATCTGTTTTTGACGGCACAACATGGAGTAATATGAGCAGTAAGGAAAACAAGACAAAGATTGCTCTTCTGTCACCAGAGGGGCAATTCTTGTTTTGGTCACATCTGTATAATAGATAAATTAAAGATATTGCATGTTAAAGCAATGCCTGAGCTAGAAGTAATTTCTTAGCTCAAAGAGTTTCTGAGTACAGTATTCATTTACTGCAACTTAATCTAATTGCAGATACTAACTACAGAATCACAGAATGTTTGAGGTTACAAGGGATCTCTGGAAATCATCTGGTCCAGCCCCCCTGCTCAAGCATGGACACCTGTAGATGGTTGCCCAGAACAGTGTCCAGACAGTTTTTGAAGATCACTAAGGACAGAGACTCCAACACATTTCTGGTCAACCTGTGCCAGTGCCCAGGTGTCCACCAAGAGCCCCAGGTCTTTTTCTGCAGTCCTGAAGTGGTCATTTTTGTAAGAAGCATCATATGCCCTACCTCTTCTAGTACCTTTTCTTTCCTTCAGCTGCTTCTCACTGCAATATTCAGAGTAAATATTATTTAAGAAGTATTTCATATTGAACAGTGTTTATCCCAAGTGAATGTTCTCCATTCTACAGCAGTCAAATAGTAGGGGATTCCTTCCACAGGAAATATATGAGATTGCTTTTTCTCCTTTCCATTTCTACCATATGCTCAGGGCTGAACTACATTGCATTTCAAGGTGTACCTTCACACTGACATATATAACTCTTCAATAGGCTGATCATGACGCAGGTGCCAAATAGTGTTTCTAATCTGCTTCCTAAGTACTGCAGACTGAGTTTTAAGTATTTGCAAGAAGGAAGACATTAATGGGAAGTTAATGAATTCATACATGTGTAGAAGGGACTAACAGCCTACCCATTAAAAACATTTAGCAGATATTTCACTTCAGTGCATTTACATCTTTAGACTCACAAATATGAGGAATCAAAAAGATTTTTTGAATCCAGAAACTGTGGTGTGAAAGGATATAATCTGTGCTGTATGGGGAAGCAAGAAAGACAACTATTCTGACAATTTCTTTATTTGAAAGTCTGTTTGCTAATGTGAGTGCCACTAAATGGTGGAGAAGGTGGGAAAGATTTCTAAGCCACACAGGTAGAGATGCAGTTTGCTGCCCAGATTGAAGGGCTGAAGTCTGTTTGGAGGTTATCTGCTTCTTCCATGTGAAGAAAAAGGGAAGAACAGAGGTGGGGTGTAGTAGAGCTAGATATACTTGCTGCAAGTAAGTATACTTTGAGGTAGTGCTGACAACTAGTGCCTCCTGTGTCCTCAAGAGAGGACATCTCTGCACACCAATGCCTGGCTGGCAACAGGAATAACTACATTGATGGCCTGCACATACACAAGAGCAGTGGTTCATGGCTACGTAGAGGGACTGAAGCACATACATGTGTTTTGCTCCCTCTGAAGGTAGGAATACTCTGAACCATGGAATTGTACCAACAACTCACTATCATGAAACATGAGACTTGAAGGATGGGGAAGATTTTAGCCTAAAACCTAGAGGATGGCTCTAATATATTAGAAGTCCTTCAGCATTTTCAGCACCTGTACAGACTGAATTTTAAGCAAAGTCTAGGCTAACTGGTTGCTTATGAGAGGTTATTTTGGAATTTGCTTCTTCAATAACGTCTGAAAGTAATCAGACTTCAGTAGCTGGGGCAAAATTGTCCTGACATCATATTGGTTTGTGTCATCTCAAGCTGTTGGCTTTTGCTGAGGCTCAAAGACAAAAAGGAGAGTCTGATGACCCAAAGGGAATGTGGTGCTTGACAGGGGCTGTTTATCTCTTTTCTTCAAGCTTGCTGACAAGCTTGGCCCATAAAAACAAATACAAAATTACTCGGGGTTATTTGAACACTAGTTTGAAATCTATTCTGTCCAGTTTACAGCAGCAGAAAGCAATCCAATTTCAGAGATCTGCCTGAAATTTGATGTAAGGAAACCTGGGATCTGAAAATAGGCTGTGGTGCAAGGCTACTCGAATTGCTAGTTTGCTTAGTGAATAAATCTTAGTCACACTTTCATTTAAAGTTTTTGCTTGATTTTATTCTGGTGCAAAACACTGGGCAGAAGGCCCCATCCCTGTTCATTGCAAAAGTATCTACCAAACAGCTCCTACAAAGACAGGCTGGAGAAAGTCAGGAAAAAAGTATGAAAAGTCCAATAAAAATAGGATTCATAAATCAGAAACACCAGCAACAAGCATATTGAATTGAATAGGTCAGGATGATTTTCTTAGCACTTGGAACTTCAGAGAAGTAGCTGTAGGGGTTCAGAAAGGTAAAACACAACTTTGTGTTTTCCAAGATAAACTCATAGGGATCAATCAAGGGCAGTTCTAGGCAAAGCAGAAGTGGCACTAAGAATATTTCATGGAGGTCAAACCCACAACTTTATTATCTGCAAGGGGAGGCATAAGACTTCCTAAACACCCTGTCTAGAAATAACTGTAGCTGGAAACATAAGCTGATGAACAGGTTTTTTGCATTAAACCTTAAGCTATTTGAAAGAATTTGGTATGGGAGTTAAGACTAGAAAAATTCCCCTAGGGGAGAATACTGATGGAAGTAAAGACAATGCTACAATTATTTGAAATAAGAGGAAAGTAAACAGAATTCAGAAGTGGAATTCTTTTCTGAAAGGAATCTGCTCTGGGCAGGGATTGATGGAAAGGACCATAGCTGGAAGGGAAGTGGGGTGAGCAGGGGTGAAGGAAGAGTGAAGCATCTGGAGATCTGGGCAGTCTAATAAGAAATGGTGCCAGAAGGCACTATTTTCTCTGATTTCAACTCTGTTGTAATCCATATTGCAAGAGATTTGTATGCTGTCCGCTAATATACTGGTCATCACCTGTTTCTAGGCCATAAGAAAAGAATCTAACTTATTTTGTATTTTTAAGATCTTGCATGCGCCTTTCCAAGGAACAGACTGGACTAGGTGACTGTTAATTCTTCTTGTGGCCTGTCTTTGTAGGATCATAGGCCAATTTGAGTTGGAAAGGACCTCACAATTTCTCTAGTCCAAACCCCTGCTTAAAACACAGTCAGCTCTGAGGTTAGAGTATGTTGTTTAGGGTCTTGCCAGTTGCGTTGCCAGTTGCAAGTCAGGTCTTGAAAACCTCCAAGGATGGAGACTATACAGCCTCTTTGGGCAACCTCCTCCACTTCTTACCATCCACATGGTACGAAAGTTTTCCCTTATATACAGTATGAATTTCTCCTTTCAGCATGTGTGCTGTCTCTTGTCCTTCCACCATGCAATGGTGGCTCCATGTTACCATGATGACCACCACTTCATAGGTAACAGGAGGCTGCAGCTAGGTGTTCCCAAGTCACAATGCAAAGACAAGGTAATATTTGCAATACCCTAGTTTCAGTACATTGCAGCTCCAAAAGACTGAAGGGTACTACAATTTATAGTATATCTTTGCTTTACTTTTCTTCATCAGGGCAAGAACCTACTACATGTAAGGAAAACACTGCAAAACAGTCAGAGATTTGATCTTGCTAAACTTTCAAAAATATGGTTGCTTCTCCAGTATTTCATGGTACTGAAATGAAAATATCACAAGAATGAGTTATTTCTTAATTTTTTGCTATTTCCTTAATTTTCCCCTTGATGTCTCCACATTCAGTCAAAACCTGCTCTACAGATGGGGACTACAGAATTAAATGAATTTCAGGAAAAGTTTTTTTTGTTTGTTTGTTTTTTTTTAAGTCTTTCTGTATATTTCTGAGGCTTTTATTATTATTTGAATATAATATATTATATGGAGACTGTAGGCTCTCCCTGGAGAAGAGGAGGCTCCAGGGAGACCTTATAGCAGCCTTCCAGTACTTAAAAGGGGCCTACAAGAAAGCTGGAGAGGGACTCTGCCAGGGAGTGTAGCAATAGTCACTACACTATCACAAAGAGTAATGGTTCTAAACTAAAAGATGGGTAGATTTAGATTAGATATAAGGAAGAAATTCTTCACTCAGAGGGTGGTGAAGCACTGGAACAGGTTGCCCGGAGAAGATATGGATGTCCCATCCCTGTGGGGAAGCGTTTAAGACCAGGTTAGATTGGACTTCGAGCAACATAGTGTAGTGGAAGGTCTTCTTGTCCATGGCAAGAGGGTTGGAAAATGATGACTCTTAAGGTCCCTTCCAACCCAAACCATTCTGTGATTCCATGATTATTATTATTCAATAATAATAGTAGCTAATATTGTCCATCATGAAAGATCCAAAGAAGTACATGAAACAAAATCAGAACTAGTTTTAACAATTATTTTTACAAGAAAATCAGGGAGAAACTACATCTTTATTTCTAGGCTTTTAGCACCTACAGAAACTTCCTAAGCTGCTAGTCAAGTTTATCAGTGCTTTGAACATTCTTTTAAAGCAAAAGCTGAAAAATGTTAAATTTTATCAGGCATATAATTTGCCATAAATTCCGTATTGAAAAAGATAAAATATCAGGCCTCAGGACTTGGGAAGGTGTATAGAAGTCTTTACAGTAGCTTTAATGGAGATTTTGTTAAGCAAAAAAAAAAAAAAAAAAAGCTGAAGATGAAGAAATTGTCTTGCATAATGACCTTTATCCAGAACTTCATGGACTGATAAGCTTTAAAGAAATTACCTCAAAGGCAAAAATAGAAACTGAAGGCTGGGATTTGTGAAGGACTCCCTGGAGAAGAATAACCAGAAAGCTTACAAACGTTATAATGTCCAACTCCTGAGCCAAAGCTTTTATCTTATATAAATGTGAAGAAAACTCCAGCTGAATCCAGTATAAATTACAAGATGAAACAGGCTGTGTTCCAGGTCCCATCAGACTTTCAGAACACTTAAAAAAAATAATTAAAAAAAAAAAAACTCTCTTTTTAACAAAGACGTTTTTGCTTCAGACAATTTTTTTTTTTTTTTTTAAATTTCCTACATCCCATCTGTGAGACAAGGGCAGAATCTAAGGCAAGGACAGAATCTGGTCAGGATCTGTAAAGTTATTCACTGACTTGTAACCTATTTCACTGATGAATTTGAATGAAATTTGCTGGCAAGCAAACTGGAAAAAAATATGTCCTAAGCTGATAAATACATAAAATGAACGGCCTATCTCTGGCTTCAGAGATGAACTAACTGATTCCAACCATTCTTATGAAAGCAAAGAGGAAAACAATGATTTTTACCATAAAACAAAACAGGAAAAAATCTCTGGTGTTGGAGGAAAACAATGTCAACTTGTCTAAAGCTCAGATTTTGGGGGAAAGGGGTTATTTTTTATTCTCTTATTATACTGACACATAAGACAGGATACAGGCAAACCCTGTCAAGATCATGCTTGTGTTTAAATATTTGTAAGGTCATTAGGCATTTAAAGTTCAAGGGAGTTCACTGAACAAAAGAGATTCAAGCAATAATATGACAGATCTCCATCCTTACAGCAGAGTTTGTATAAGTGGCTGTAGAAATATTTTAAATATTGGTACAGAAACATTTAGTTATATCCTCTTCAGATTCTTTCCTAAATCCAGGTTGATTAAGCAAAATGCTAGAGTTGCAATTAATCTTTTGTTAAATCTACAGCAATGTGAAAAATATATATGCTGCATATCAATGAATACTTTATTCATTTGGTAAATCAGCATTTTATATATAATTCCACACATTCAATCTACACATATATATAACCCTAAACACATGGTTCTGTTCCAGCTGAAAGGAAAAAATATATATTTGTATGAGACACACTAATGTTTAATCTTCTGCCCTTTATGAAATGCAGAGGAGCCTCTGCTAATGCGATAAGCCACCATATTTGGTTTAAATGCTACTTGTTTATTTATTTATTTGTTGTAATAATTACTTGAATATGCTTGATTAATATTTTACTGAGTAAAGAGATAGAAAATTAAAAGGTAACTCCCAGAACAAGAGTAATAATTCATCAATGTGAATAGTGCTTATAAGATATGAGTTTTCCTTCTGTTTGTTGTTGTTTGAGTGTGGTTTTTTTTGTTGTTTGTTTGTTTAGTTTTTTAATTCTGTCTGAAATAATCCTAGCACTCTCTGATGCAATTTTGATTGAGGTAATGGGGTTGTCAAAAGCAACTGTAATGCTTAAAATTAAATTGATTGTTGGAATAAACACATAAACCATGTGAAGAAAATTCCAAAGAAGTTTTCAGCTGATTGCAATGGCTCATGTTGTAGTCAGTAGTCCAGACCACAAATATAATGCCTGTGTGTCTGTACAACTCAAACATGAGTAATACTATGAAAAAAAATCTTAGCAGAAGAGTTTAAGGGTATTTTGTCCCCCCCCCATGAGGAATAAATGGGAAGCACATGTGTGTATTAACCTAAACTTCATCTTTGGCTGTGGTGCCATAATACACCTAGCACCTCACTGAAGTCAGTCCAGTACAGCTCTCTGGAGCTTCTGCCCTGGTACCACTCAGTTATACACAGCAGGTAAAACAAGACTAATTGAGGTGAGCATGGTGGAGACACCAGGTCATGTGCAATCCTCTCTGTTTCTCCTACTCTGGTTCAACAAAATTGTCCTGTACAGCTGACCTACATGGGTGTGCAAGGCCATATTCTAGACACACACTGGATTTGCTGTTGAAGTTTGGAAGAGCACTACCTTGTCCTTGTGTGGTACTTGCAATGCACACACTGCTGTTCTCCCTCTGGAGCGGGACATTCAGAAGCTCTACAATGCAATGACAAACTCTGTCCAGAGAGCCTGCACAGGTAGTTGAATCCCACTGAAATAATTGTGCCGGGAGGCAGAAGAGAATCTGTACTAAAAAAGGAAAAACAACCAAGTAGTCTTACTCCTGCTTTCAAGTCACTATTTCAATTCACAGGCACCCCTTACTGCTGGATGCAGTCTTTGCCTTCAACTCCCTCATCTCATTAGTGAACCATTCTGTGCGCCTTATTATTATACCAATGCTTATTATTCCAATGTGGGAGAAAAAAATAACAACAACAACAAAAAAAAAAAACACACGTGCTTTAGAGAAGGAAAAGAGAGAAGACAGTAGGGAAAGATTATAAATGTATTTTCTTAGCTTTTTGCACTTATTCTGTCAAAAAGATTCATAACTGAGCAATATAACGGTAGGATAATTAAAAGGCCATTCTTCTGGAATGTCTTCAGAAGCCACTGTTTCTGGCATCTTGCTAAAATAAAAGTCAGCATGCAAAGTTGCAAAAGATTCTATTTTTATTTTCACTCCAGTGATTTCACCCCCCAACATCCCAACTCAGATTTCTTCTTTATGTGCAAAACTGGAACAAATGAAGCACAGATCAAAATACTTCAGCTAAGAGAGAAATCATTAAAAGGATCATTGCTTTAACAACAATCACTCTCTTTCCTTCCATATTTTCTATAACAACCTTGATTTTTCTCCAGAAGTGAGAGGTCCCCAGGCAAAACATAACTTAAAAAAAAAAAAAAGCCTCATATCCCATGCTGCCCATATACAAAAAAGCTTTTATTATTTATCTGCCATTAAAAAAAAAAAAAGTGAATTATTTTATTTTATATTCATGTTTTAAACACACTTCCTAGACTCCTCAGATATCTCTTTTCCAGTTTTATCTCCTGTATGCACAGGTCACCTCACAGAAACAGCCTGTGGTCTGGCCATTTTTCAGGTCTGAACTTTTATCACAAAAACAGATTTGAGGAGTTAAATAGTCTCTTAGATTTCCAGTTTAGCTGTCTGAATAAAACCCACAAAATTAGTTTCTCAGGGCCTGCAAACTTCTTTTGGTTGAGGTAAGTGACTGAGTTTGAACTGTCTCACATTTCCCTTGAAATTCTACAGCCTAACAGTTGAATTTTAAGGAAAGGTGTTCTGATTTTCTTCTTATTCATTTACTACAGTTTGTAAAGAGTTTGTTTTTATTCAAAGTCAGAAATTTAAAGTAGGCCACTGAAAAATAAATGCAGATTTTTTTATTTTTTTTTAGTACTCAGATCAGCTTTAACTTTGACCTACTTCTGATACATCATTAAAAGAATGTGGGTGCACATTCATGGCATTTAAAGAGCTGGAAGTTATCACAGAATCACAGAATCGTCTAGGCTGGAAGAGACCTCCAAGACCACCTAGTCCAACCTCTGACCTAACACTAACAAGTCCTCCACTAAACCATATCACTAAGTTCAACATCTAAACGTCTTTTAAAGACCTCCAGGGATGGTGACTCAACCACTTCCCTGGGCAGCCCATTCCAATGCCTAACAACCTTTTCGGTAAAGAATTTTTTTCTAATATCCAACCTAAACCTCCCCTGGAGCAACTTTAGCCCATTCCCCCTCGTCCTGTCACCAGGCACATGGGAGAATAGACCAATCCCCACCTCATGACAGCCTCCTTTAAGGTACCTATAGAGAGCGATAAGGTCGCCCCTGAGCCTCCTCTTCTTCAGGTTGAACAATCCCAGCTCCCTCAGCTGCTCCTCATAAGACTTGTTCTCCAGACCCCTCACCAGCTTCGTTGCCCTTCTCTGGACTCTCCCAAGCACCTCCATGTCCTTCTTGTAGTGAGGGGCCCAAAACTGAACACAGTACTCGAGGTGCGGCCTCACCAGAGCCGAGTACAGGGGGACAATCACTTATGACATGCTTCCAATTTATCTCCTCCATTTATGATGTTTCGTTAATGTCTTTTGTGAAATTCTAGATTCACTAATGATAATGACAAAATTTCCACGGATGTCAATGGAGCTAGGCAGTCACTGCTTAGCTTTTTCTTAGAAGCTTATTGATTGTTTTTAAGCCCTTCCCTGCACAGGAGCATTTCTGTTATCCTGGTTGTTATAAAACTCCTTAGTAGAAACACAATGCAAACATGTTGCTGTCTAGAAGAATATATCTTGGCTGTACTTAAACTACCTTCCTTAAAGTCATAGCCAAAGCCAAAGCTTTCTTCTGGCAGAATAGTGATGTCCATGCCAATAATTTTGCCAGCATAAGAACATCAGTTTGAGGAGGATGCATGTGAATTTTTCATTAAAAACAAAAACAAAACAAAAAAAAAAAAAACAACACACAATATAGGCAACTTCAGGGCAACTTCATAGGCTAGGCATGGCCCACTTGAAGGGCTTTTGAAATACCTACTTTTTAAAACTAACCATTATGGAAAAATATAATGATTTGTACATAATTAGCACAGAAAAAAAAAAAAAAGTATTTTTTACTTTGATTTTCATTACTGGATCACTCAAATGCTCTTATCATGTTCTAGGACACTTCTTGGTCAGAACTTCCCACTACAGAAACTGCACAAAACACCTACAATGTATGTAGGAGGCATAAAAACAATTAAACAAGGAGCCAGATGAGAGCTAATAAGTGTCTTTGTCACCATAAAAAGTGTCTCCCAAATATAAGGGACCACTTGAAATCAAGTGCAATAGGGTGTTTCCTTGAAAGTGCAACAAACAACAGTAAAAGTTAATATCTAGGTCAATCAGAGGTAGAAGCTGATGTCTTGATAATGAATGACAGATAGGTGGAAGAAAGTTCTGAAGTGTCCTGGAAGTGAAAACAGTTTAGTTTGGTGGGGGAGATGAAGAGCCAATTGAGCACACAAGGGAGGAGTACCAAGATCAAAGCAACAGGCTGGGAAAATGATCGTTAAAGTAGCATTCTGAAAGAGTCTGACCAGGCAAGATTGCATTTGTCAAGGTCAGGGAAAAGGATGTTTAAGATATGAGTGTCTGTGTGACTTGAATTGCCTGTTACAAATCTTGTTGAAAGATAAGATTCCTTGAAAATGTAGTGTGTCGGGAAATGTCTGGTTAGAAGTATAATGGGTTGTGCACATTCATGCGGACATAAACAGAGCATTTCAGCAATCACTCATTCATGACTATGGATTTCTATGAAAATGATCAAGAATGAGAATACCTAGCTCAAATATATTGCAAAACTGAGTATAATTTAATGAACACGAAGTCTAATAATTTAGTGAACATGCGGTCTCTATGATGTTGTCTTGCTTGTCATGGCAGTTGATATGTTCACCCTAGTAGTAAGGGGCAGTTAGAACTGTTTTACTTAGCCTGTCACAGAAAAAAAATCTTACTTTTAGCAAAAGAGGTAGCTTTCCAAAAGCATAAAGAATGGGAGCCTTTTAAGTCTTGTTTAGCTAAGCTTGAAAAGAAAGGGAAAGGGAAAGGGAAAGGGAAAGGGAAAGGGAAAGGGAAAGGGAAAGGGAAAGGGAAAGGGAAAGGGAAAGGGAAAAAGGGAAAGGGAAAAAAGGAAACAGGGAAAAAAGGAAACAGGAAAAAAAAAAGGAAACGGAAACAGGGAAACAGGGAAACAGGGAAACAGGGAAACAGGGGAAGGGGAAGGGGAAGGGGAAGGGGAAGGGGAAGGGGAAGGGGAAGGGGAAGGGGAAGGGGAAGGGGAAGGGGAAGGGGAAGGGGGAGGGGAGGGGAGGGGAGGGGAGGGGAGGGGAGGGGAGGGGAGGGGAGGGGAGGGGAGGGGAGGGGAGGGGAGGGGAGGGGAGGGGAGGGGAGGGGAGGAGAGGAGAGGAGAGGAGAGGAGAGGAGAGGAGAGGAGAGGAGAGGAGAGGAGAGGAGAGGAGAGGAGAGGAGAGGAGAGGAGAGGAGAGGAGAGGAGAGGAGAGGAGAGGAGAGGAGAGGAGAGGAGAGGAGAGGAGAGGAGAGGAGAGGAGAGGAGAGGAGAGGAGAGGAGAGGAGAGGAGAGGAGAGGAGAGGAGAGGAGAGGAGAGGAGAGGAGAGGAGAGGAGAGGAGAGGAGAGGAAAGGAAAGGAAAGGAGAGGAAAGAGAAAGGAAGAGGAAGGAGGAAAGGAAAGGAAAGGAAAGGAAAGGAAAGGAAAGGAAAGGAAAGGAAAGGAAAGGAAAGGAAAGGAAAGGAAAGGAAAGGAAAGGAAAGGAAAGGAAAGGAAAGGAAAGGAAAGGAAAGGAAAGGAAAGGAAAGGAAAGGAAAGGAAAGGAAAGGAAAGGAAAGGAAAGGAAAGGAAAGGAAAGGAAAGGAAAGGAAAGGAAAGGAAAGGAAAGGAAAGGAAAGGAAAGGAAAGGAAAGGAAAGGAAAGGAAAGGAAAGGAAAGGAAAGGAAGATTATTTATGACTGTGATGTTGTTGAAATGTGCTGGAAACAAGTGTACGTTAAGCAAGCTTGCTCCTGGTACACCGTTCAGGTTGTATATTTCTACACAGCTAAACCATGTGGAAAAGGTCAATATTCCACCAAGTGTGGTATGAATGATGGGTTACTCTCTCTGAGAGTACTGAAATCCATCTTACCAACTAGTAAATAAGAGAGAGCTCTGGAAAGAGCAGGTACAACCACAAGTGTTTTTGCAGAGAATGATGGGGAGATACTTGTTTTACTGAGGTCCTTGGCTCACCTTTTGTCAGCACCCTCTTTAGTTTTAATTCACTACTATATACCTGAACTGCAACATATTTAACTGTGTTTTTCAAATACAGCTGGAAACATTTTTCAGTGCCATGGCACAGACCTAAGCAAATCCTCCCAGGACATCAGTCTCCAACAGAAGACTAGTTTTTTATCATGTCTAGCTTCTGACCGATATATAAGAAGGCAGCAGCACAAAGGTGTAGGGGAAAGTGAAAAAGGGACAAATGGCAAACATATTTAGGCATCCCCAAAGTCTCTCATATATTCTCATGCAAATTATTACCATATTTAAGCAGAATTTCTTGTTTGGAAAGATGTTGTAGCTGTGTCATATACCATCATGAGCAGCACATACTGAATTTCAGGTCATACAATTGGCCTGACTACACATAGTGGTTTACCTCTATGCCCCAATTCTAAAGCAAATAAAGAACAAAATGAATCTGAAACCATTCCTCACCACAGAGTTGTACTCCAGAGCTGGCTTTTCTGAAATGTAAACAGTGAAGTGAGAATGTTCCATTTGCTACTGCAGTACTGTTTATTTGAACTCAAATCTGCAAATTTGATTGAAGTCTGGCTTCATTTCAACAGTTTGATATGGCATTTAAAACTACAGTGCCATGTCTTGAATCACAGGCTATTTACCTTCTTCAGGCTTTTTGTTATGTCATTAGGCTGTTTCTCCTTCTTTCACTTATTTTAAAGTCATTTTTAAGACCATTTTTAAGAGATGATAAAAGTGGAACTGTGGGAAACTCTGCTATAAAACTAAAAATCACACACAAGCCTCATCTACTAAATAGACTCTCAGCCTCAGAGGCCCTTGTTGAGTTTCAGAAGATTTGCAAGAGTTTGCTTCGGGGTCATCTTGGAGCTTCTGGCTGATGTGGAACTGCAACAGCAAGAATTTTCAAAGAATTTTAGGCACTAGGAAACTATGAAAAAAAAAATCATCCTAGGATCTGTAAGCCCCAAAGGAGCAAACAGTGTTTGGAACCTGATGCATTTCGGAGTGACAGTTTTTTTTTTTTTTTTTTAATACATCAGCAACATTTAATAACTCTTTACTCTTAGATGGACTGATAAAATGCAAGCTGAAATTAGCAGAAAGCTTTCAGCTGAGGTCAATACTCCCTAGATTGCAACCACAGAGTATTCTTAATTGAAAAATATTTAAAGACTGACCAAAGAAAAGAAAAGTCATTATCTCTTATTTACAACCAGGAAAATTAAAGCATTGCATAAATGACACAACTTCCCTAAGGTCACACAAAATGATCAGTAACAATGTGGGAAGAGGAATAAGGATTTCAGATGGTTGATTTTATGCTTTATCCTAAGACCAGTACTGTTACATTTCTCTAATTATGAGAAGCCTGTGGGATATGACTATCACTCAAGGAAGGCATCTCAGATATTCACTGAATCCCTAAGTGTTCTAATACTGAATTGAAGGAGAAGGCTGCAGTTTGTCTAGTTCTGGGGAAACAAAGAGAAAATTCATGAACTATTTACACTGATAACATTGAGAGAAGGCAATCAGTTCTAAGCTTCTGCTGTCTTTAGGAGGTAATGATCAGATCTTTTTAATACCAGGTCTTGTCAAGTCACAACTACAACTGGATCAAAAGCATTTTTACACCACCTACTTTACCTAGGTGGGCAACATGACAAGCATCACATTGAAATACAGCTGGGAACATTTCAATGTTCCTTTTTTTTTTTCTTTTTTTTTCTTTTTTTTTCTTTTTTTTTTTTTTTTAATAGATTGTGATATTAAAAAACAACAACAAAACCAGGCAAGAGTTCTGTACGACACATTGCCAAACATTTGGGAAATTTGCACAGTGAGATTTCATTTTTAGCAACAATGCTGGACAACCTTTTTGTCATGTAGAAAGTTTCTTTCTTCTCCCTTGACTAAATGTACTGTCCCCAACGTACTCATTGGTAAGATATGCCCAATGTCAGAGGCACATGGTATTTCATACTTATATGTTGGAAAGTTACATGCAAACATCTGCATACTGGCTGCTACTAATTCTCAAAGGAATTGAAGGAATTTTAACCAAACGCCTAAGAACTGTAATTCTCCCGGAATATTCACTAAGCCAGTTTTCTTCACTGGAAAATGGAAATGTGTCCTTTCTAGATGAGGCCTCATGCCAAATAGAAATTTCCTCAGTTTGCCCACAACATCCACACTGATTCAAGTGATCTGCAACTAAACACTATAGTACATCCTAAATGGTAGGTCAAATACAAGGCATGGATTTGCATGGACTTCAGCATGCAAATCTGAAGTCAGGGCTACCCAATTTTATCCCAATTGAGAATATGGACTTCAGTTTACATCTGGATGTTTTTTGTCTTCACAAGACACTTGTGTCTAGGAATTTGTGAAAAATAGCTTTGTCTGGCAGAAAACAGACCTAATGCAAAGTGGATCACAGCTGCTTCACAGAGTGTGCAAGTGCCAGAATATTCAGCAGCTAGATGAGCCTCTGCTGATGTATCCATAGAAAACATTAACCTCACAAAAGTTAATATTATGCCAGGACCATAAATCAACTGTGTGACAGCAATGGCTGGAAAACAAGAATTACAATACATACAATTATGCATCATACATACGCACATGTACATGCACACAAAGTTTCAGCATTTGGTTTTATTTTGTTAAAGGAAGAAGATGGGATATCTTGAAATTATTATTATTATTATTATTATTTATTTTCATTTGAAACTAAGAAAAACAAGAAGTCTCATAATGAAAAGCTGCTTCCTTAAGCTTCTGGATCCTTACAGCCTAAGAACCTCAAACTTCAGACCACTTGATAGTGTAGGACACAGAATACTCTCTCTTCTTCTATCACCAGAAATTTCATCCTGGACTTGAGACTCCTTAAAAAAAAATGTCAAAAAATGATATTTCTTCCTGAAAACTTTCAGTTTCAAGAAATCAGCAAAGATCTTTTCCAGCAAAGGTATGTTTAATCAAAAAATTCCTGACAGCTCATGTGTGGAAAATCCCTAGAGAATGTATCAATCAATAACCCACAAAATCAGATTAACAGTTTCATGCTTGATGCATGCTTGCCTCACCAAACCAAATTCTTAATATTATACACATGAAATGTTATTGTGCCAATATTCATGAAACAATATAAAAGCAGTCCCAGAGCAGCACAGCCATGATGCATGTCTCAGTTCTGTGCTTGATAAATCTCTAAATGCCACTTGCCCTTCAAACCAGGGCAACCGGGATTTGTCCTCAAGTGGAACTGACACCTGAAATTAACAGCAAATTTTATAGATCCAGGTTAGGAAGACAACAGTATATATGGCACAAAGCCAATGGATGGGGAATTACTTTAGATTTGGACTTTAGTGGTTGGTGCCAGCAATATAACATTGTGCAGCAATATAACATTGTGCAGCAATATAACATTGTGCAATGCATGTGTATTCCAGTGCATATTATGATCTTTCCTGCAAACGTGTTGCATCCGTCTAGGCCCAATTACTTTATATAAACCTATGTTCATAAATGGGCACACCCATGTCAACACTGATATATAACATACATGTGCAATAAAATATATCACAGTCAGAGACACGTCTTAGGTGTACCAATCTGGAAAATTTCTCATTGGAATACTAATATGCTAATAATTTAAGTAGAGAGTGGTTATTCCAGGAATTCTTTGAGATACATCCCTGGCTTATTTTCATCAAGTCTGTAAACACCAGAGCTGGGCTGACTGGCACCAAAATAGGTTTTGGACCTTGGCACTGTATAGGGAACATAAACTTGGCAAGCCTGCCTTACAAATCACTTATAAATCAGAACTGCCCAGCCAAGCTGATTCCACTGCTGGAGTTTCTATTCCCACACACAGAATTGATCTTTGAAGCCAAGTTGTCTTAAAGATGTTTTTGTTTAAACTGTGGCAATATAAACATTTAGGTTTCAAGGAGTTTATTGCTAAAGCAAATATCTTTTACAAGACAAAAAAAAAAAAAAAGTTTTACATAGTTTCTAATTTTCTTTGTGGAACCATAAAATTTAATCTACAATAATCTGATGAGAAAAGAATACATATCTGCATTATGCTTCTTCTTTACAGCCACTGTTTCCCAATTGCTCTCATCCCATAGGGTTATGGATCTTTGTTTTCCTTTCTAACATAGCTGCTTTTCCCAAGACCACATATACAATGTTACTATATATATACTTTAAGATATGTGTAAGGAAAGTATCACGTCAAAATTTTATCTTTTGGGGACAAAATATGAAATATTGTAGAACTGATGTATCTGGGAAGAAGGATGCATGCAAGGTCTTTCCATGGAGGCTTGACATTAATAAAGGGGCCTAATTTCTCTACTCCATGGAGATTTTTGAATATTGAGGTTTTTCTTAGTGTATCCATGCTGTTACTGAACACAAAAAAATGAGTAATTACTCACACTTCCAGGTAAAGTCAGTGAGAACCAAACATGTCTTAGCTAACACTCACAGTATGAATATTCAAAAATCACTTCTGAAAAATACTAACTTTATGTGCTTTACCTTGCACTGTTGCAGATTCCAAAGCAGAAATAATATTTCCAAAGACAGCATAAGTGCAAAGTAAGAAGTGGCTTAAATAGAGTTTGATTTTCTTTGTTCTGACTAGTGTGACTAAAAAATTGAGTATTTTAACCCTTATCCTTGTGCCATACACATGAAAAGGACTGAAACCCATGCAGGAAATACTTGAAGCCGTGTATGATATTGCCCCAGATAATTTCTGAACTGCAGCCCAAACTCATTCATTTGCAGAAGAGACAGATGTTTGAATAAATATGTATATAAGAATGTATGTATCACATCAGTTGAATTTCGTCTTATTGAGTTTCAACAGTCTTGAAAACAGGGTTCTAGTATGACTTCTTTTTCTAGGCTCCTGCTAGTTAATGAAGAAATATAAGAACACCAGAGGACAATGGAAAGGTTGGACCTGGCTTAGGGACATGGTTTAGTGGGTGACATTGGTAGTAGGGTGATGGTTGGACCAGATGTTCTTGAAGATCTTTTCCAACCTTAATCCTTCTATAATTCTAGAATGTAGCTAGATGCTTAAGAGGCAGACTATAATGTTTTCTCTTTAGACTGGAGGGAATTCTAGTGACTTGAAGAGCAGATTTCTTACTGAAAACCTCTACAAAGAGAGATGTTCTGTTTAACAAACCCATTCCAAAGTAATAGTCCTATCACTAGTACCAGATCTATAATTAAAACAGATTGCATCCATTGTAAATTCATTTAAGTTATGAAGGTTGTAGCTGCTGCCATTAATGGTTAAGTTTGCTACAGCTGTGTGGGAATAACCTGTACTACTAAGTGTATATTTAATTTAATTTAATTTAATTTCTTGAATAGCAAGGATTGTGTTGTTGAACAGAGCCAACACAGTGATAATATTCTTGAATAGTAGTGCAATTTCATCAGTGGAAAACAGCTGATACTGGCTATTCTCCCTAAATGATGTAAATATGAAATATACACATCAGATAATGTATGTTTTTTAAAGAAAAGAGCATTAGTATTTTTCTTAGAGAACTACTACTAAAGGGGAATGGTGAAAGAGATGAATACCAAACGCTTACTCTATTTTCTCTGCAAGACATTCCTTGCAAGACTTTCTCTGCAAGACATAATGCTTGTACATACAAGATGAACTTCTAAAGCATTGAATTTTCTGGCAGTGTTTCTCTCAAGCCTTGCAGAAAGGTGTTTGCCAAATTTATGTCTATATTTTCAACAAAGGATGCACTTAGATATGTGAAGGAGTGCATAAAATGCATGGGGGTGAAAACGTGCCTGGAACAGGGTAGAGTTGATCTGGATGTTGTGCACAGAGAGATGAAGAGAAATATTTATTCTTCTTGTCATCTCACTAATGATTTAAGGGCTTTTGTAATGATTCTGACTGGGAACTGTCAACTACATCAGTGACAAATACCCATTAACTGAAAAAAATAAATTAAATAAAATAAATTAAATAATAAAATAAAATAAAATAAAATAAAATAAAATTAAAATAAAATAAAATAAAATAAAATAAAATAAAATAAAATAAAATAAAATAAAATAAAATAAAATAAAATAAAATAAAATAATAAACATGCTCATTTACCAAAAAACTCACTTCAGAGAAGGAAGATGAATTTAAACAAATACAAGACAGAGATAAATATAAGAGAAATTGTATCAAGCATCAATCTTATATGTTAGTGATCTAGTCACACATAGTGATGTTTTATGTGGAGAAGCATGTACAGTTCCAGTGAGGAACAATAAGCAGCATATCTGGAGAAAATTTACACAACCAGTTACGGTGGTATGCCAATAAAGATTTAAATAAAATAGGTAATATGCATCCTGAAGAAGTATGACCCAAACATCACATGCAAGGATAGGAAAGGAGTATACAAAAAAGGAAGAAGAAGAGTGGGAAGGGCAAGCAATCACGATAGGATTGGAGATAGGAGGGTACTACAGAAACAAAACCTCTGACAATGCTTTTGAACTGGATGTAGAAAAAGCGAGAAAAAGAAATGGAACTTAAAAAAAAAACCACACACAAACAAAAAACAACAACAAGCAAACAACATGGATTTAGCTGTGGGAGAAGCAGTTATTTTGGCTGATGGGTATTGGGTCAGTTTAAGTGGGGAAACTGCTAGAAAATGCAGAGAAAAGGAGGCTGCAGTATGCCAGAACATAATGGTGAGTGACACAGAAGAAAAAGAAACAGGCAGGTTTAGAAGATTATAAAGTCAAAGAAGAAAAAACTTGAGGGGACCTGGATATTAGAAAGTGAGGAGTGAAAAATAATTTCATGGTTGTCAATCTGAGTGATTGGAAAGATGGAAGAGTTGTCAACAGTGACGAAAGAAAAGGCATGGAAAATGGGTCTGGAAGAAAGACAAGAATTTCCCTTCTGTTTGGTTAAACTATGGGATTGGGAGCTGGAGAGCAGGGGTGGGGGGAACAGAGGAAAAACGTTCATTGAGGAAGATGCTGAATTTGAAGAATTAGATTGCAAAATTGCAGCTTAGACATTAAAGCAGACATGGAGGAGGCAGTGAAATTGCCCAGGAGAACAGTACATATGGAAGAGTGAGATTAAGACGTTTCACTAAGGAATCTGACTTCACATCAGCCAGCAAAAGATGCTCAATTTACAAACCTGCATCATGGCACCAAGCCAGCAAGTTACACCTGCTGCATCAGCAAGGTTGACAAATCTGAGGAAGGCTGTGAGTTAGCAATTTCACTTAAGTCTGCACTTGACACAAGTCCAAAAAATACATGTTGAAACACAAGCTCTCCATATGTTAAAATTACTGATCCCCCAGCAAGCTGTGCATATCCTCACTGAAACCTGAAACAATTTCCTCTGAGAGACTTCAGCCCTGGCTTCAGCCCTGGCACCTAGAACAAATAAACTAAGGGTACCCCTCCAGAAGCCCACTTTCTTCATTTAAGGCTAGTGTTTGTACTGGTCCTGGCCTCACAAGGATGATATTGTGAAAACAGGGCAGCAGCTTTGCAGTGCTGAGGCAGCATTATTGAAGACCAAATCTCTGTGTCATCTGCTCTGCAGTAATTTACACATAGACCTCAGTATTTGTGGTACACACACTTTATACTGCAATGTTTTTATTTAAGAAAGAATAAACTATGTAATGTAGAGGAGGGAAGGATTTGTTTTCATCATCTTGGACATTTAGATGAACCATAAGAATATCCAGAGCCAAAACAATCAAGCTTAAGGTAGATGTTAGAAGGGACGTTAAATCCAGGATCAATCCACTTTGTGAGTATGTAGCATTTAATAGAGTATTGCATACCTTCCTGCTGATGCCGGTCACTATCAGAGAGAGGATATGGGGTTGCATGACACTGTGAATGCCATAGCAAGTTCCTGTGCTTTTACCTATCCATGATTCAGATAGAGACAGCCCAAACAGATAGTTCCAGATACATCCGAGAGGAAGAGCTTTTGCTTATGCTCAGGTCACTCACTGTTGATACCTCTTTTCTCTATTCTTTCTTTTGGCACTCTTTTTCTTTTTAAAAAAAAATCCGTATAGAAATCCGCCATTGTAAAATAATGATAGCCTTAAAGCAGAGATATTCAGTCAACTGGTAGAACCAGACTGTAAACACAAATGACCATAATAGAGCTGGCTGAAGCACGTCAGAGCAGACATTATGTTTGCCATGAGGAATCTTAACTCTTATATCTGTAGTCAGCATCAATTTCCAATTTTAAACTCAAGTAAAGTCAGGAAAATAAGTTACAAACTACACAGCACTGCCTCAGTTTATTTCTGTGAAAGACAATCTGCAGAATATAGCCAAACCTCCAATTCATTTCATACCCAACTCTCCTTGTTCATCTCCAGTTCCCTAGGAAACAAACACTGTTCAGAAAAGGAAATTCATTACTTAATCCTCCTTGGGAAGGTGAAAGAGAAAAGCATATGAATGAAGAGAATGAACTGCTACAATCTGTGATCTATGTTATAGTGCTTGATGGAGTGGAGGGGTAGTTGCTCGGTTGTTCTGGTGGTGGGAGTGGAAATTTTTTCTTCTCAGTGGGGTATGGCACCTCTACCATGTTTTAACAATCCAGTCTTTATCCCACACCAAATAGTTGATGTGAGTCTAGCCTTGGACTACCCATTGCTATTCAAATTGCTGGTGATGTACACCCTCAGCAGATAGGTGGATCTGTAGCAGATGAAGCAAATGCCTGACCAGAGAGCTTATAGGGCTCTAAGTGGGCTTGTTACAGCAACACTGTCCCATTGGGAAGATCCAGTTTCTTCTTTTAATCTGACCAGCTAATGTGCGTAGGCATGCAAATTGTAATGCAGTCATTCCAGACTAAGTGTGCAAACCCATGTAATGCTACTTAGTGGGCATCCCTTTAGGCTTATTTCTAATGTTACATGCTTAGCATCCCTATGTCCTTGCTTTGCATTCATTACAATAATATCCTGACACCACATGACAGCAGCATCCACCAGAAGAAGGAAGTTTACTTCAGACATAGTTTAAAGAGCACAGGAAAAGAAAAACCTTAATTAGATTTAATGATGAAGGTAAGGTCAGCAAGTAAGAAAAGCTGGAAAATATTCACTGAGAAAATACTAAGCCGAGGAAAGATCAGTGAGATCAGACCATCCATCAGTTGTAAAAATTATAGAGAAATCATGGAGCCTGCACAATAAAAGAAACATTTTCAGAACGTGGGAGTTTATTTAAGGATTTAGCTTGTTTATTTGGGGAAAAGAAAGTGAACTGACTGATTGTAGGCAAGAGGAATATTTCCTTAGATGCTTGAGGGGGAGTATGAAACATACTTAAGTGTGAAAGGAAAGAACTTGTAAAACAACAACAACAAAGAGGAAATAAGGGAAATTGGCAGACACAGAGGAATACAGATGATACAAGGAATCTGAGATGCTTTTGGACCTCATACAGCAGACAGCAGGGAAAAAGGAATAACGGATAGACAGCTCTTCCTAGAAAGTGTCTGTCTAGCCTTTAAACAAATGGTCAAAATCCTGGACAGAGGGAAATGAATGAACAGAAGAGAGAAGGCTCAGTCAACCCATGACAGCAAAGAGTATGACAGTGAGTAAGAAAGAAGCTTTAAGGTAAAGTCAGGAGCAAAGACAGCAAACGCAAGGAGAGAGTCAAGAAGGCAGGCAGTGCATCAGAGGGGAAGTCAAACGCTGAGGAGAGAGGCAAAATGTCTGCTGTGTGAAACTGAAGATAGAGTTGAGGTTGGCAGTTAATACAATCAAGAAATGCTCCCAACTCTCTCACAAATTGTTTTATATGTTTTCTAAATGTTTGTAGTTTGTCTTAAGGTTTCTGAGGAAATACCTCCTTGACCATCCTTGCAATCTGACCTGCTAACCACTCCTTTGGCCACACTACCTTTGAATCCCTCCATCCTACAATGGTTATGCCATTTACCCTTGAGAGGTAGTGGAGATTTGTGTAGGTTGTTACTCTAGGACTTCCATTTAGAAACAGCTGAGAATAGTCTAACTCATGTTTGAATGTAAAAATTGCTTTTTCAAATCATTGCTTACACAGCAGATCTTTCTTCCAAAAACAAACAAAAAGGACAGTTTCCCCATATTCTATAATTTTTCACTATAATTTACGTAGCAAGTCTCAGAACTGTCTTCAGTAATCTAAATTAAGCTGAATAGGTCTTTTCCTTCTTCCATGGGATCGACTTAATATACAGAGTGTAGAGTTATTCTGTTGACCCTTGGCATTGAAAATGCAAATTGAATCCTGGCGTTGACAGGAATGTTTGGATTTGATATAAAAGAGACTTAGTCACGGTACATTTCCAGCTCCTGATTATGCCAAAGCAGGAGGGCTGAGCAAATGCCAAGAAACAGTGGTTGCCACTCCCCCACTGAGGAAAGGAAAAATGGATAGACCACTTCTGGCCCACACGCATTTACTCTATCTTAGTCCTGGGAGCTGCCTGAACAGACACTTAAAAATGCAATTTCAAATTGTCTGCTTCTACTTTTTGCTGGTATTTGTGCAGAGGAGACTTGCAGAGGGAATGTGCTCTGGGGAATGCTCTTCCTGACATCACCCCTCCAGATCCCCACCCTTCCCATTTGTCGTTCACTGTATCACACTGTATACAATTGATTCAACTGAAATTGCCTGGGAATATTTTAAGATGGACAAACTGCATCAGGGGAAAAGCACACTTGCCTAATGGGGAAAGGCAGATCTAGACTTGGTCAGCCTGGAGATAAGGCAGCATGGAACACGCTTGAAAGCAGACCCCCAGTATCTGTGATCAAAAAGACGGAGCATGCTTCTTTGCCACACTATGTGGTGCAAGAAGAAGAGACAGCACACATGAGCTGAAAGAAGAAATTCAGACTGGATATAAGGAAAAACTTTTGCACCATGAGAACAGTCAAGCAGTAGAGGAGGCCAGCCAGAGAAGTTGTGCAGTCTCTGTCTATAGAGATTTTTCAAGACTTTACATGTTAAGGCCCTGGGCAACCTGGTCTGACCTCGGAGATTATTATGCTTTGAGTGGGTGGTGGACTAGAGACCTCCTGAGGTCCTTTCCAACCCAAGTGATCCTGTGATCCTTCAAGTACAAAGCAGTTCTTACCTGACATGGAAGCACACCTTTCCCCATGACTCTCCTACATAAACAACAAGGGAACACACTCATGAACTCATGTACACAAATATGATAGTCCCCAAAAAAGGAGGTCCTTTTTAAACTGGTGTTAATGAAAGGTTCGGTGCTGATGGCCCTGACTAAAACTAAATTCCTTCTCTGAGTACACATACAGACTGTTTGGCCACCAACATCTACAAGATTTCTTTAATTGCCCATTGTGGGTCTGTGATGTTGAGGGATTAGGGAAAAAAAGGTTATGGAAGTGTATGATCAGTGTTGGAAGCAGAAGCAAAACATCTGCTGTTAAAGGGAGAGTACCGTTTATACCCAAGCCACTTCAGCCTTTCCATGAAGGTTTTTAACAAAGTCCGACATGGACATAGTTGGTGACCAAGAAAGCCCTCCACTAATGACTGAACAAGCACTTCGCTGATATCAAATAGCTTCCAGAACTTTCAAACAGAATCACAGAATATTATGAATTGGAAGGGACCCACAGGATCTTTTAAGTCCAACTCATGGCTCCACACAGGACTACCTAAAAATAAAACCATAAGTCTGAAAACATTGTCCAAACACTTCTTGAGCTCCAGCAGGCCTGGTGCCATGACCATGCTCCTGGGGAGCCTGACGACCCTCTCAGAGAAGAAACTTTTCCTAGTATCCAATCTGAGCCTCCCCTGATGCAGCTTCATGTCATTCCTTTGGGTCCTGTACATTTCAAATAAAATTATTGATGATCCTTACTGCACTTATGCATAGATATGACAGTTTTTTGTGCTCTGTAGTACGTTCTATTTTAGTTTAAGTGCAGGACTTCTCAGTTCTTTCAAAATACTCAATACTTTAAAGACATCTGCCTCATCTACAAGATGGACATGCTGCAGGGTTTTGCAAAATTTCTCTTCATGGATTTCTTCGTGTTTTCTCGTTTAAAAGGTAGCAATGGGTAAAACCTTGCAGATTTTAGGGTGAAAAGACCAATCACAACATTAAACAACATTAAAAACTCAACTGGAAAATTGAAGAAAAAATTTTAATATAAAAATAAAATCCTAGAAAATCCATTAAAATAATATATGAAAAACTCATTTTAGCAACATTAACTACAGTGCTTCCCCCCCCCCCCCCCCCATTATATTTGTGTTCTGGTACAAGAGCGACACATTCTAAAACATAAAGATGGTTAAAAAATTGAAACAGTCTCATCATATAGAATTGGTAATTATGCTAAATCTTAGTTTGCAGGAAACAGAATTCATAAGGCAAAAGAGTATTGGTGTGTACACAGAGTATATCTGCATAAATTCAGTGTCTGCCAACTAAGGGAAGGGAACAGGAACTGTATATTGCCACATTCTCTTTCAGATTTATTCAGATTCATAGGAAACCTGTTGCTCAATTTTATGTAATGTTTCAAGGGGTTGCGTGGTGGATACAACAAAACCAGTAACAAAAAATGGGAACTGACATAGGACTTTTACCTGCATGAGGAAGGGAAACCCAAAAGACTACACGGATTCTTCAGGGATAGCACTTTTCTTTAAATTAGACTTTCTTTTTCTGGTCACCACTCCTGGCCATGTTTTAGCTTCTCTTCTATATCTTATATATACCATGAAAATAAACAGAGGCATTCAAGTTAGTGAAATTTTGTGCCAGAGAAGGGGGGAGTGTTGTTTGTTTTGTTTTGGTTTGGTTTGATTTGGTTTCGTTTCGTTTCGTTTTGTTTTGTTTGGTTGTTAAACTCTTTTGGGAGTTATCAGTTGATATTCATGACTTTGTGAGTCTTATTTCATTTCTCAGAGGCCACAGTCCAACAAAAGTTGCATTGCTTTCGTTAAGTGGTGTGTCTGAGTTAGGACTGAAAGCCACATTAAAACTAAAAATAGACAATTATCCAGAAGAGACGTCCCAAAAGCTAATCTTGTCACATTGTCATGTGACAAACTTCTTTAGCGGCCTCCATGTTGTAGGAGACTGGGTACTTCATTTCCTTATCCTAACAGCCTTAATTTAAAGGAAAGTGCATTCACCATTCAGATGCATGATGGGAGAGGTGCAACTCTGCATTGCATTCTTCAGATAATCTTTGTATTACTAACAGAAGGAGGAATTTTTTGATCCTCTGAATACATCTTTTTCCACTATAAGGCTAACTTCAACCTCCTGGTTGGTACTCAGGGATCTTTTATGTGAGGCACTGCTAACCCTCTTTTCTAAAGGTTAAGGAAGGACCTTCTCTAAGGGGCCCTCAGAGGCTGAGCCTAGCCTCTCCATTTGAGGAAAATTACTTTCAAATTTTTTACAATTAACACAAAACCTTTTCATTTTCTTCTTAATACATATGCTCTGTGAAACATCATAATTATGCATTTCCATTTTAAAAAAGAGTATGTTTAAAGTAATAGTAACACACTGGGAGGCAGTGAGGTATTCTGGATATTACCATACAAATCACAGAACCCCACTTGGTTTCAAATCCATATCCTTGTAAATATTTTCCCAGGGTGTTATAGCATCACAGGAAATACTCTTCTATTCTATTTACTTCCCTGTTTATGACTTCTGGAAATGTTTAGATATTTTTGAAGGTAAGAAATTTGTGAAAAAAATTTTTTTGTTGTTTTGTTTTGTAGCTTGTCTATCTTTTAGTTGAACTTAGATTCATTGTGATTTAACAGCTGAAGATATTTATGCTTGGAAAAGTGTATCCTTTGTGAAACAGAAGAGCATATGGATTTGTGAAGATAAAACATCTCAGCAATTGGCAAAATCAGAACTGAATAGAGTGTTAAACCTTAAAACTCAAAAGGATTTTGAAGTCTCATGCTGACAAACTTCGATGCAACAGGCCAAATCCCACTTTTAGTTGTGGGAACTGAACTAATGTGGGAACTCCCTTCTCCTCTCCATCCACAGCAGAATTGGCCTTCTTATGGCAATAAAATTCAGGGTTCTGGTCTTCATTAGGTACATCATTGCCACATTGAGGATCCTTACGTTTCCAGCTTTCATTTTCCTTAACCTTTTCTTTTTGTTTCTTTCCTTTTTACTTGACTTTTTGGGCGTAGCTCTTCTCTGAGTTAGTCACCCTCAATTCCTTTCACACCTAATGGAAATAAATATGTTTTTCAAGGATATGATTCATCAGGGCCATTTCAGATGTCTGACTGAGGTTTAGATGAATCAGGACTGAACTTAATTGACCAAAACTCTATTGACTGTAGCAGGAATACAGAATGGCGAGTTGTGATGGAGATATCCAAATTGCAGGCATCACCATTCAGCCTGCTGAAATTCACTCTTCATCTTTTTCTTCACAGGGAAAATTAATGCTGATATTAATGAGCTATTTCAGTGGCACTCTAGGGAGTTTTCTGTGCTTCAGGATGCCTGTCAGTTCAGGAACTTTATAAGAGTTTGTCTGAAATTTGCAGTCAGACACTTTTCGGGACATCTGAGAGGGCCAAATGTTTACTCTAACTTTCTTGCTTTCAAAGCTGAGCTTAATCTGAATGTGTTATCCAAATCCCATAAATACAGAGTGCAGCAGGTATACTTTTCAGTGTCTCTTGTTTTCTTTGCTTTCTTCACCTCTTCCTCTGCCCACGAAGCTTACACACATCTCCAACTTCTACCTTCTCTGAAGAATATTCCCATACCCTGTGCTGTTCCTGACCTCACCCATTAGGGAAACTGCTCAAGCAGTCTTACATCACCAGCTTGGGACTCCTTAAGCCACAAACCCACTTCCCTGCCACAAACCCTCACTGGCATCTGACCAAGATTTTCTCCTGCCTGAGGAGTGGTTGAGCAATCAAAGTGAAGTCAAAGCAAAGGATTTCAGATTTCTTCCTTCCTTCCTTCCTTCCTTCCTTCCTTCCTTCCTTCCTTCCTTCCTTCCTTCCTTCCTTCCTTCCTTCCTTCCTTCCTTCCTTCCTTTCTTTCTTTCTTTCTTTCTTTCTTTCTTTCTTTCTTTCTTTCTTTCTTTCTTTCTTTCTTTCTTTCTTTCTTTCTTTCTTTCTTTCTTTCTTTCTTTCTTCCTTCCTTCCTTCCTTCCTTCCTTCCTTCCTTCCTTCCTTCCTTCCTTCCTTCCTTCCTTCCTTCCTTCCTTCCTTCCTTCCTCCTTTCTTTCTCTTTTCTTCCTTCCTTCCCTTCCTCCCTTCCTCCCTTCCTCCCTTCCTCCCTTCCTCCCTCCCTTCCTCCCTCCCTTCCTCCCTCCCTTCCTCCCTCCCTTCCTTCCTCCCTTCCTTCTTCTCTTCCTTCTTCCTTCTTCCTTTCCTTTCTCCCTTCCTCCCTTCCTCTCTTCTTCCCTTCTTCCCTTCCTTTCCTTCCTTTCCTTCCTTCTCTTTCTTCCTTCCCTGTTTTCTTTCTTTTTCTTTCTTTTTCTTTCTTTCTTTCTTTCTTTCTTTCTTTCTTTCTTTCTTTCTTTCTTTCTTTCTTTCTTTCTTTCTTTCTTTCTTTCTTTCTTTCTTTCTTTCTTTCTTTTTTCTTTCTTTCGTTTCTTTCTTTCCTTTCTTTCCTTTCTCCTGCTTTCATTTGAAAATACTACTCTAGCTCATGAACTGTGTAATTAATACAGTGATTAACTGAATTATAGAGCGTGGTCCATGACCCTTCTCTAGCCCTTCTTGATCATGGTCATATCTTAGCCCACTTCCCCTGAAGCAGATCCAACTGTATCTGGCTAGCAAGCTCTGTTCCAGTAACTGGCGTCCCACTATTCCCATCTGTGCTGACTCCCCTGTTGCTTTTGCTTTTTACAAGAAGTATTGGGTCATTTGTGAACAATCCTCTCAGTACCAGGCAGGTAATCTTATGTTCTTAAGCTTGAAGTCTAGTGAATGAGCTACAGGAAAGACTCTCTTGATTCTTTATGCCTGCTACTGCATTCCCAGCATTTTTTTTTCCAGAGTACAGCACACTGTTTTCTGAAAAAACAGAGTTTGAAACAAAAAGTATAATTTGGAGACTCTGCACAGCCACTGGTTCACCACCTTCCCCAGCACAAAGCAAATAATCTCAAATTACCCTACATAAATAAATGCATCCTAATCAGCTAGAGAAATCTGTGGACACTGAAAACATGCTCAGTACAAGCCACTACAAATCAACTTCCACTGCTAAAGGAAAACACTCTTCCAGTCAAATGCTCTGGGGGGAAATGTTCTTCTCATGCATGGGATGTTTGGAATGGTAATGTTTCGACCTAGGATAGCATGCAATTACCTTGGAAAAACTTACTGCATTTTAGCATAATCTTTGACTTCAGTTGATCTCAAAGTCTATGTAGACCATTAGGAGACTTTTGAGACACAAGAAATGGAAAGTTCTGGATCCAGCTTTTTATTCTTTTTATTTTTTCTGTAAAAAACACAAGCCTGTCATGAAGCTTCCTTCAGACAACACCACCAATATAGAAGATGACAAAACCTATGTTTTCAGTCGAAGTGGTTTTTTGTTCGTTTGTATTTTTTAACTAAAATATCACGTTAGTTGAACTATGGCTGATTCTGAATAGCTCCAGTGAAGAGTATCATTCCTGATTTACACCAGTACAGAGAACTGAATTTGGCTCTCCCAGTCTTAAACGGTGATCAATTCACAGGTAATTAAATCACTTTGTGGTGGGTCCTTCTCCCCCCCTTCCCCCCCCCCCCCCCCCCCCCCCCCCCCCCTGCATCTCTGTGTGTGTGTCCATATCTGTTTTGCGAGCCTGCAGTAATCTTGCTATAATCTCAGATCCCCAAATACCACAAGAAAGACTGTTTTACAATATCTCCCGGCTAGCCAACAATAAATAATTCCTAGGAATACCACAAGGAAATTGAATTATGGTTTGATTTCTCAAAAAAAGAGATCTGGACAAGGTTCAGATAAGCAAATGATGTTATGGATGCTTATCTGGAATAGATAGATATATCTCTGGGGCATCACTCATGACCAAAATGACCAGAAGATAAAAAACAGAGAAATTGAAAAATCTATCTCATGTGAAGTTAAGGTTTTAGAAAGAGGCATGTTTCTCTTCAGGTCACTAGCACATTTCAGAAAAACTAATTAATTTTAGTGTGTTTAATTGTTGTCTGTTTCCCTCCCTCTCATTTTTAATTTCCCCTTTATATAGCTTATGAGCCAAGAGTTTTTTAAGACTGTAAGGTTAAGTCTGAGTGCATGGAATATATAAACCAACATTTCAGCAGAAGGATTTATTTGAGGGGGAGAATGCAGGATTTGCCAGGTGCAGACAGATGTTGAAGATGCCTGCAGAGCTTTAATACCCTGACAATGATAACTTTAAACCTGAGACTATGGAGAGGCAGTGAGAAAGGGCAAAACACAACACCAATCTGAGCTTTGCAGCACTCATGATTTGCAGGTGGCAGAATGACAATCTCCTCATGTTGTATCAAGCTACTGTTTTAACCTCTCGTTCTGACCAGGTATAAAATGAAAATGGCTCTTGTCTGCTCATGAAGCTGAACTTTGCTTAGTTCTGCCTCAGCTATCTCAGGTACTATCAACTGTTTTCAGACTTGTTTAACTTTACAGCCTAACCACCTATTGTTGGTGTTTTCAAGGGTACCCTTTTCAAAGGAATCAACGACTTGCTTGAATCTGAGTAATCTTAGGGCACTTGGGGGCATACATTAACTCAAACAAATTTAGTTGTGTTTGGCTATTGTGCTGTAGGACAAACCATGTGGAGCACTGGGAGACTTACTGACCAGCTGCAGGGGTTGGAGAGGCCAAGGCAGCTGCTGGGCTTCAGACAGGGCACAAAACCACCTTGACTCTTTGAAGAGGTCAGAATGGCTAGTATGGCCAGGGGTATGCTATGCAAGAAGAGATAACAATAGAGCAGGATGATGCCTTCATCCCAGTGTTTGCTTTCCCAAGGCATACTGCCCCTTCATATCTGCTGGCAGAGCCAACAAGACTATGCTCCTGACCTGATTTCTGCCAAAACCATTGCTCAGAATCAATTGTGCTTCTTTTTGTATGAAACAGGCCAAAAAAAAAAAAACATCATGCAAGTGAGCTGACAAAACAGAGAGACAGAATTAATAATTGGGGCAGGCTGTGCCCCCTCCTCTGTGCCTCTGCAGCTGGATGTGGAAGACAGCCTGCAGCCAGGTGGGTGCTCTAGGAAGTGCTGGTCGGAAAAGAGGGGTGCAGGGACCTATGACAGGGCAGGTATGGGAGTGGGCAGCTCCATGTCAATGACCACTGGGATGTGGGGGTTTGGAGCAGTGGGTCACTGAGGGCTAGGTGGGGCTTGGGGTGGTGGGTTGGCAGATCTGAGACCTGGGGTGGAAGGGCTGGATATCTGGGGAGGGCAGTGTAGGTAGGAAGGAGCAGACCCTGGTCTGTTTTGGTAACTGGGGTTACCACGGATGTCTGTGACCTAAGCAGGCCAGAAATAAAAGATGTGCATCTTCATGCGTGTATATTCCCCATCCTCTTCTTCTATGAGAAATATGACAGCTTTTCCTAAAAGTTTTTGTTTGAAGGCCTGGTTGCTGGAAGTGGGTATCTTTGAATTATTGTGCCCGGTTCCTAAGTTCCTGTATAAGGTGATGACCTGTAGTAAGTAAGTAGTACAGTATGAGAAACAGCCATTGGAAATTTTGACTTACTACAGGACACAACACATGGCATTTTGAGTGAATTCCTAGCAGTGCATGTGGGTGTGTTCATCCCAGGGTTGCCTTGTTAATTAAGGTGAGGCTTTGGATGCTCTCATACAGGCCACAGACTAGACCATATGCCAGTCACACACATTATTCTTCCAGCTAAAACCACAGCACCTAAGGTGTAATATCTTACTAGACAAAACAGGAAAAACTAATCCTGATTTTGCAAGAAGGGGATTGAAGAATGGTTCCTTAGAAATTACCACATTCATTCAAGTGTTTTAAAAATGATCTGTGCAGTGAGCTGTACAGGGAGTGCACAGTGGTTCTGTAGAAAGGTTTTATTTCCACTTATTGAATACGATCTGTATAATTCACTTAGGTATTTGCTTCCTGTGATCAATGACCATAACTTAGTAGGAATGACTGTAAAATTCTTTTGTTATATGACATGATTATGCACCTCATAGTACAAATGAAACTAAATGTAATTTTGTCATGGAACAAAGAGCAAGATGATCTTAAAAGATTAGTGTAAAGTTGAAAAGTCAAAAATTTTAAAGTTGGGAAAAAAACACCTTAGTTCTGTGTCTTTTCATATGAGGATTATAATATAATTTTTAATGTCATACTCTACAGCATTTTTTCCATCCAGTGCAAGGAACAGGCAGTTCTCATTTACTTAGCAGCTATTTCAGTGGTGGTATTATTTCCCACTGTGCCTTTTATGTATGTTCTCTTAGGCTTTTCTATGTGCTCATAACTCTAAAACATGCAAATTCTCTGTGAACATTATTTAGGGTAACTTCAGATCTTCCCTGTGAGGCATGGTATATATTTATGTACTGTCCCTGCTTTACAAACAAGGATATGAGACCTGCACAGGGTAAGGTCAGAAGTAGTCACTAATTTCAGATGCCAAGTCCAAAGTATCTACAAACTAAATTTTTAATGTATTATGCAGCATTTCTTTCAACAACTTCAACTGATATGCACTGTTGTTACGAACGCTCAGATTTTTTTTCTTCATATGTACATCTTAAATATATGTATTTATATATAGTGCCTAACTGATGACCACCAATGATTTTTTTGTTTTGTGAAACTACATAGCATGGTCACGGCTGAGGTAGGGGTGAAAGCTGTTCCCCACAATATCAGCTGCCTTAATGGAGTACATCTTTGTGACAGCCAACTTGTGATTCCAAGCAAATGAAGAGAGAGCTTTCAAGATCCTTTTGTTTCATAATACAAGCCTGATGCATCCCTGGAGCAAGTCTTTCCTGTGCACCAATTTCTTTCTTAGGCTTAGGAAAAAATATTAAAAAATGATCAGACTGAAAAGTCACTTTCAGCATTGTACTGACTTCCACATTGATTCTGAACAGAAGAAACCTTCAGATCATTTTCAGAATATTCTTGATGCATAAACAAACGACACAAAAGCTAACAGAGTAACTGATAGCTGCATTAACATGTGCTTTGCCACTGGATATCATGAGCATTTTGACAGTCAGGAAATAGTGAGGCTTGCGGAGGGAAAATGATCTGCTAAACAAAGTGTTGTGCACTGGTGTTCAAGATTTTGACCCATCTCCTTCCTCCCGTTCTGTCTCTTTCACACCTTTAGTTCTTTCTACGAGCTACCTTTGTCTGTATGATGCACCCTTCCTTCCCTCCATCTTCAAATGAGAAAACTTTAATTTGTCTAATGCATATGACATCCTATGATCTCTGATGCATATGACTATGATATTCCCCAGCTATAATACGGTTTCCTGGAGGTCACTGTGTCCCACAGCACCTGTAAGTACTGGTTACAACATTGTATATTTGTTTGCAGTAATTAAAAAATCTTAGGAAATATTCCTTCTCTCTCTTTGTAACGCCTGAACTGAAAGACTTGGAACAACATTAGTGTACAAGGGTAGTAAGGACAGCCAAAACTAGGGAATTATAATCTCTCCTCCTATTTCTTTATCGTATATAAACACGTATCTGATGCCATGTGGCATACTCACAGGGTCTTGAGAGGCTGTATCTCAAATTTTCTGTCACATTTTCACAAAGAAGAAGAGTGATTTGCAGGTAGGCATATTAGCCAGAAAATAGAGAAATCTGTCTTTTGCTCCCTCTTTTGTCCCAAACATCTGCTGTGGCTGCAGGAAAGTCATTCCGTGGCACTGCCTTTACCTCCTGGCCACGAACAGAACTTGCTATATTCCCTTCACCTGTATGGATACATTTGAGGATTAATGTTTTAAAGATTAGAAAGTATTATGATGAGACCACAGCCATACAGGTCACATAAGACAGGCATGGCTTTGGAACATGCCACTTCTCCATGTTCCAGACTTATGTTCACATGATTTTAATGGTTGTGATAATCATGTTACACGGATAACAATAAAATATGATAATAAATATTTTTATCATGTAGAGATGTACCAAAAGCTATCTTTTGATTTCAGTGGGAGATGTGACTGGATTTAGCATACATTTTCAGACAAAATAAGTCAATTTCCTCCTTTATTTTGCTTCCAGAACTTGTTTCCTAGGGCACAAATAACATAGTGTCTGAAGTGAGGGATGCTGGGATTCTACATGGTGTGCTAATATAAAACACATAGGAATAGATAAGGTTTCAGTCAATACAAGATAAAAATAGCAGAAGTCTGAACTCAGGTCTTGAAAGGAACTTATAAGATCTTCAGATCAATTTTATGTTTCATAAAAACATATTTAATTAAGCTTTTGATAACTTCATCTGAGCAATGAGAAGAGGTCATAACTTGATAAATGGGTATAATACAGACACAGAGAAGTTCAGGCCAAAATTTGGCTGCAGTTTAATAACTGCAAGAATGATTGGAGACTATTTCCTATGGAAAGAAAAAAAAAAAAAAGTTTTACATGATACATGAAACATAAATGGAAGAAGCAGGAAGAACAACAGAGTCTGGTCTTTTTCAGTTGTTGGCACTGAAGTGGAACTGGATAGAACAACACCTTATCTGACCCTCCCAGTACTTCAAAAAGCTTGCACAGCTCCTAAGTATTTTGAAAATATTTTTCTCAGATTCTTAATCTTTTATGATTCCTTATGTCCATACAATAAACAGGAAATGACTGATGATTGAAATAACAATCATAATAATGTTGTCACATTGAAAAAAAAAAAAAAGCTTTTAAAAAATCTTTACTTATATTAAGATATGGGACCAATACAAAAAAGCAATTATGAGAGTAAGATTCTTGCATGGAAATTAGATTTCATTCAGTATTCTATTTCAGTCTCTGACTTTCCCTATGTAAATATGAATTCATTACCTTACCTTCAGAGAAGATTTTTGTTATTATATCTGGAAGCAATTCTTATCTCTAATATACTGGGTATCACCATCAATATCAGTACAGCCATATGTTGGTTATTATATATAGCAAAGAGAAGATTTTTTTTTTTTTTTAAGATTTATTGCAGTTGTGAAAACAGAAAAATATGTAATTAGCAGCATAGGAAGAAGGTGTGTTCTTTTGTTTTTTAAAGTACTTGACTTGGCTGAGCTGGAATAAGCATATTGCGTATTACTCTACCTACTGAAACTCAGCTTCAAAACAAATGAAAATCCAGATGTGGCCATAGAAACTACTCTTTCACAAAATTATTATTATTATTATTATTGCTATTAATAATAATAATAATAATAATAAACATCTCTCAAGGCAGAAGTGAGCTCCTGACCTACTTTGCAATCCCATATCTCAAGCAGGTACTTGATTCCAGATTGGAAATGGAAAAAGGACACCACTGACGGTGATGGTACAGTGTTCCCCAAAGTTTTAACAGATATACAATATTGTGGTTGCCTAAAGAATTATTTCACCTGCTTTCTAGTGTCTGAAACAATAATATAAATCTGAGAGTGATTAATAACTGAAGTGGAGCAGGAGCTTTCAATCAATCTGAAAGATCAATTATTGAAACTAGACTTTACTGTAAAAAATCCCATATTGGATGAAATTTGCCTCCTGTTAAAGGAGCCAATATGAGGCCTAGGCATCCCTTACATTTTTAAATCTCTAATGCAAGGCATGAATTTTTATTAAGGATAGTCTTTCAGAACATGGGTGAATTTTATCCAACATGGAAAGACCTGTCTTTAATAGTATTGTGGAGGGCAACAAACTGTTTAAGAGGTGGGGATTTGTTTTCAGGCTCTTATTTCTAGAATATGAGCCTAACCTGCTGTGCAGGAAACCTGTTGTGTCATGTTTTTTCTATGAAGTGAAATGAATATCACTGCCGAGAAAGCAGAGAGGAAGACTATTTTCAGCGTAGGGGTTCTGTTAGAACTTTTGATATTATGCAACTTCTTACTTACTTTGAGAAAATGAGCTACCTGATTTTCATTTTTACTGTGTTTAGGGAAATACGGTTATGTATAACTTGTTTGTACATAAACATGATTATATTTTTTTTTCTATACCTGTAAAATCCTGAGCTTTGGTTAACCATTTGGCTCTATATGAAAAAAACAAAACAAAACAAAACAAAACAAAAAAAAAACACACAAACCAACCAACCAATCAAAAAACAACAAAAAAACATCACAGGTAAAAGCAACAGACCACATGAAAACTAACAGAGGTAGTTAATTGGAATGTGGTAAATTCGGTTCCAACCGTATCATGGAAAAGGGGATTTTCTGCAGCTGAATAACCACAGATGAGATAATATAACTGCAAGGCCTCCTTAATGTTTCTGTGGACAGAAAATATAACACCTTTTCAAACAATTCACTATACAGGCTAAGGGAAGCTATTGAAGGTGCCCACAGTATTAATGCTTAGAGGTTAATAATATATGTAGACAGACAGACATGTGTGGACAGATTTTAAACACAACTAGAGTCCAGATGGTTAATTAGGGCATATGTGCCATTTTAATGACACAGTTGGAATATAGCATTCACACAACCAGGATACTTGGTAACAGGTAAAACTCAGTGCCGTGTGTTGACAGGAGGCACACTAAAATTTCTGAAGCTGAAGTCAGAAAAGCAACAAACGCAATTGTCTTCTCCGGTAAAATGCAACTGAAGAAGCTCAGTGTGAATTTTTTTAACAGTGTGAGCCTGGAAACAGTCTGTTCAATTCAGTTATTCTGGAAAAAAAAAAAAAAAAAAAAAAAAAGAGAGACTTCTTTTCTCACTGCTGTTCTGTTGCTTCTATTTCAGCTATTTCAGCTTTGGCCAACCCCAAAAAGTAAAAGAGTTTTGGGGCTTGTGCTTTGTTTTGTTGTGAAATGCTTATTTAAAAGAAATATAAGAAGTTTTATCTTTTCCCACCATCTGTTTTCCAGTTTGGATGGTTTGAATTTTATAGAGTGATCTCCATTGGTCCTTATTTAAACTTCTTCACATCTCTAATTTTCCATCAGAATTTAGAGGCGTCAGTTTGGTGGCCTCAAGTTGGATCTATGCATTCATGCTAGCTGACCACACAAACTGAGTAATTGTAATCCAGAAACCTTGTCTGCGTATACAATTATTCATTTTGTAAATGCAAATATTGTCTGGTTCACCTCAAGACCCTATAGTAGAAATTTAATTTTTTTAAGTATTTAAAAATGATTATATGATTTAGAAGGTCATGATTAGAGGTTAATAAATTAATCTTAATGCACTTCAAGTAGCTCTGAGGGGTTATGTTGCATCTAATTTGCCTGTCACATGCATCTAAGACATAGCTGTTAAAACTTTGTCAATATCTTTTTTTTTCTCTGTTCAACGAGTCTAAGAGTCTAATCTTACAATCGCTGTATAATGAACCAAACAAACTGCTGACAACAGATATGACTGATACGTGCATTTTGTTCTTGTTATTGTGCTAAAATGCCTTATGACCAATTGCAAAAGGGAAGTGGATTTCCTAATGGGTTAATCTCTCTTCAGCCATCCCATCCTACAGACTATCACTTTACCCTATGAATTCATCTAAACAATAGAAGTCACAGTGAGTGTTCCCCATCAGGCATCTACATGTGGTGTCCAGAATTCTTATTAATTTTAAGTCCTGTATTCCTGATCAACATGCCAAAAAGGCATTACTAAAAACATTGTCATAAACACAAAGCTCCAGAATGTGTTTTTATCATGTTCCCAATCTCATTGCGAACCCCACTATCCTACTAATAGGTTTATATCTTATCATTTCACAGTGAATTGTAAACAGGAACATTCATTTTTCAGATGCCTGCAGTGTGATGAATAGCCTGGACCTTCAGTTTTGATCTGACTTGTCCTAATGCCTAATACTACACGTCATTAATTATTACAATGTTAAATTGTATGCAGGGCAAAATAGCCATTTAATGTTATTTCTCTGTAAAAGTAGACAAGCTCACTCTAAGAAGCTTGGAGACACCAAAAAAGGAAACAGAATGAATACCACAGATAACTCCCTGTTTTGACATGACTTTGCAACCAGATATTATAACAAAATTAGACAGTGCCCTCTGGTGTTCTCTGTCTCATTTACCTTTTGAGAAAAGTGATTTTCATGTTGCAGAAGTAGCTATGATTTCATGACTATAGTTAAGTCTTCTTGCAATGTTTTGAGTAATGCAGCCACTTAATTTCTGTATTTCAGGTACCAGACATGCAATACACCTTCTGGTGAATTTCTGACATAAGATGCATAAAGATTCCCTCTTTCTGATGGAGTCAAAACTGAGCTTTTTCTACTCTAAAGACAGGAAGCCTTTCCAAAGACACACTGTTCATCATATCTTTTGCCTGCAGTCAAGACAGGATCTCTGATAGCAGACAGGGCAGGTACACAGAGGCTTGACAAGTGTTGTTTGTCTGCATGTGCATATCCCTGAGAGAGCAATAGTGAGAAGGGTGTTTTAAAGATGGGTAAGAAAAAAGTTCTCTTGAAGCAGCTGAAGAAAATTTGATACAAATGGCAAGGTACTGCATAAATTGCATAGCAGAAACATCTGTATGCTATTAAACCCCATCTACAAGCATAAGCCTGAGAGTTCCCAGAGACTAGACACTACAGAAGATGTCCTTGGCAGATTAATTTAGCCACATTCTCACTGAGAGTTGCTATGGTAGGTGTAGCTAGACCCGCCCAAGCTGTGCTAACAGTGGTGGGATGTACAGCCATTTATTCCCTCACCTTCTGTGCACATAATATTGGAGCTGCTTTGGAAGCGTACAGACAACCCTAGCACATGTATGCTAATGTACGTAGCATGAAAGGTGTTTGGCAGGAACCTTTGTGTATGGCTTTGTCTGTTGTCCAGAGTATATTTTGAATAACCGGTTTGGAAGCCTAACTTATTGGCCTCTCTTCTGTGTAAATATGAGGGATGAGATCAAATGGCCACCTAGACATCCTTGATGGCATTTAAGCCTCCCTGACCATGACTGTGCTCTTGCTTAAAGCTTTCAGCCCTGCTGCCTGGAATAACTGCCTTGCGAGAACAAACAGCTGTTTCACTTCCCTGAATAAGAGATCATGGGCTGGTGACAGTGTAACTCTGACTACAAGTAATATTGTCATCAGGGCTTATTCCAGCATCCACATCAAAAAGGAATGTTTTCTCCCTTCATCTGTAAAGTACGCAGTCTAAAGACACACACCATCTCAGAATGTCATCAATCTACCAGAACATATACTAAAAAGGACCACTCTATATGTTGCCTGTCAAACTGCATGTATTGAATGTTTTTTTTTGTTTTTTTGTTTGTTTTTTTGCCAAGGAGACCAGTTTTACTGTCTATAGCTATACATGTGCAAGATTCTACAACTTAAATAGGTGGTATGTTCCAAAGTGTCTTATAGCATCTGTACTCTCAGCGTGGTGTAACCTGTGCTGTCATTCCAAGGGTGCTCAATAAGGGCACATTACTGTGATTAGGAAACTAGTGCTGGCAGGAAACATTTGGGTATATTTTTTTTTTGATGACCTTACACTTCATCTTACACTTTATTATACTAGTGCCTACCTTTATCTTATACTACTGGCTATGCCAGCTGAGTAACAAAGGTACAAATGACTGGAGTGACCAGATATATCATTTGTGGAGGAAAATATCTCTAACTGTAAACAGAAAGCAACGGTTAAAGTTGTCTTAATTTATAGCTTGCTCTGAAATTGGTTCAAAATGTGGGTCTAGTATTTTCAGTAAGTGTCTGCCAGGACATAAGTATTGCATTCAGGTGTTTATTGGAAAGTCATAAATTAGTGATTAAGACCAGGGTGTCTTCTTGCTACTATGAAATAGACTGACTTTTTGTGGTTTTCCATCCTTCGTGCCATCTCGATGAACCTGAATATCCATTTTTAAGAAGTACTTGATAGCAGTTCATACTGACTGATTAACTCCAGCTCTGGAACCTTCATTCTCTTTTGTTAGAACATATGTTTAGGACCCCAGTGGATCTGTAAATAACCTGATTACATCCATATTTGGGAGCTGTTTTCTTACCTGTTAATGAGTGATTATCTTTGTTATGCTGTTAAAATCTCTTTTCTCAGTTATGAGATACAATAAAATGTAATCCGTTAAGGAATAAAAAAATACAAAGGTCTGAAAAATACTTCAGGGACTACTGGTCTGCCCTCTGCCACTTTTCAAAGATCCTAACATATTGTTATGTTTTCTGGTTTGCCTGAAACATGGCCAAAGTGGGCTGGTGCCCACATGGTACCCACCACATTGACATGCATGTTCTTGAATTCATGCTATTAAGCACCCACCAGCCTTGTGCTGACTGAAAGCTTGCAAGGCCATATCCTGTTGGCATGTAATATCCTCACTTATGAGCAGGTGAACCTGGCCTTTGCCAGGACTAAAAATGAGTAGCTTTCAGACAACTCCATGGCCCTGCTAGACTAGCCCCTGTTAGTCTCTGTCCTATGCCTTCCTCCTTCAAATGGCCATCACAGCCTCACCACAAGCATCTGCCACCCTACCACAGTTCTTTATCTCTTCACTCCCCAGTTTCATCCTTTCAGGTTTTCCCTGGTTTGCCTTATGCTGGTGCCACCCACTCCTATTGTCTTGTCAACATCTGCTGCCTTCTTGTCTGCAGGCTGCTGATGGCCATCCTGATGTGTTTCTTCCACAGTTGATGGGCCCAGCCTCTCGGGTGGGGGTCCAGGAAGCAGAAAGCAAACAAGCAGGCCAACATCAAAGCAGACCTCAGTGGTCTGCCCCCACCCCCAGCTTCCTCTTCCCATCTGCTGACAATGAAAGAAGTTTCCTCCAGGGAAATCAAGGGCTTCAGAGCTTTACCCCCCATGGATGTGTAGCTGCACTCTGAGTGCCTGTTTTTTCTTTCTCTTCTCTGCTAAGGAAAACAGAAGGATAAGGAAGGCTGGAGACTTTCTGAGGGAAAACCAGGGCTGAGTTTTGCTGTGTGTTGCAGCTGTTGCCTAAGTCTCACTCCCAAACAGGACTCTAAACTCCGGGTGCTAGGCCCAGTAAAGGCCTTAAGGGCCGGAAGGTAGACCTGGTAAACTATAGGCCTCTTAGTTTGACCTCAGTGCCAGGGAAGCTCATGGAGCAGATTATCTTGAGTGTCATCACGCGGCACTTGCAGGGTAACCAGGCGATCAGGCCCAGATCAACATGGATTTATGAAAGGCAGGTCCTGCTTGACGAACCTGATCTCCTTCTTTGACAAAGTGATGTGCTTGGTGGATGAGGGAAAGGTTGTGGATGTGGTCTACCTTGACTTCAGTAAGGCTTTTGACACCATTTCCCACAGCGTTCTCCTCGAGAAAATGGCTGCTTGTGGCTTGGACTGGTGTACACTTTGTTGGGTTAGAAACTGGCCGGATAGCCAGGCCCAAAGAGTTGTGGTGAATGGAGTCAAATCCAGTTGGAGGCCGGTCACTAGTGGAGTTCCCCAGGGCTCAGTACTGGGGCCAGTTCTCTTTAATATCTTTATCAATGATCTGGATGAGGGGATCGAGTGCACCCTCAGTAAGTTTGCAGACGACACCAAGTTAGGTGCGTGTGTCGATCTGCTCGAGAGTAGGAAGGCTGTGCAGGAGGATCTGGATAGGCTGGACCGATGGGCTGAGGTCAACTGTATGAAGTTCAACAAGGCCAAGTGCCGGGTCCTGCATCTGGGGCGCAACAACCCCAAGCAGAGCTACAGGCTGGGAGATGAGTGGTTGGAAAGCTGCCTGGAAGAGAAGGACCTGGGAGTATTGGTGGATAGTCGGCTGAATATGAGCCAGCAGTGTGCTCAGGTGGCCAAGAAGGCCAACAGCATCCTGGCTTGCATAAGAAACAGTGTGGCCAGCAGGTCTAGGGAAGTGATTGTGCCCCTGTACTCGGCTCTGGTGAGGCCGCACCTCGAGTACTGTGTTCAGTTTTGGGCCCCTCGCTGCAAGAAGGACATGGAGGTGCTCGAGAGAGTCCAGAGAAGGGCAACAAAGCTGGTGAGGGTTCTGGAGAACAAGTCTTATGAGGAGCAGCTGAGGGAGCTGGGATTGTTCAGCCTGAAGAAGAGGAAGCTCAGGGGCGACCTTATCGCACTCTACAGGTACCTTAAAGGAGGCTGGAGCGAGGTGGGGGTTGGTCTATTCTCCCGCATGCCTAGTGACAGAACGAGGGGGAATGGGCTGAAGTTGCACCAGGTGAGGTTTAGGTTGGATATCAGGAAGAACTTCTTTACTGAAAGGGTTGTTAGGCATTGGAATGGGCTGCCCAGGGAAGTGGTGGAGTCACCATCCCTGGAGGTCTTTAAAAGACGTTTAGATGTAGAGCTTAGGGATATGGTTTAGTGGAGGACTTGTTAGTGTTAGGTCAGAGGTTGGACTAGGTGATCTTGGAGGTCTCTTCCAACCTAGATGTTTCTGTGATTCTGTGATAAATTAACCCTAGGCTGCTCAATCAAAAATCACTGCACTGAAGATTCCTATTCAGCTGTTAACTGTGGAGATGCCAGTGCACCATAAGCACAACCTTATGACATGTTGCTCCCCAGCAGCCTACAGCTGTGCATCCCTAGGGCAACAGCAGACTTAATGGCTCTGAGAGGCTCCTGATGCACCTCATGGTAAGATCTAGCATGGAGCTAGAAAATATGTTTTGCTTTAGGCTAGGGAATTAAATATGCTCAGGAACATTTCCAGACACTCTCAAATCCACACAGAGTAGCCTATGGCTCATCTGAAGCCAGTAAATCTTTTTAGGATCCAAAGACCTGTTGGGGTAGGAAGGCTACCTGTTGGGCATGGCCACTCAAATGTTCACATTTCTGAGCTGTGCATGGGGATATTTCTTGGGCACAAGCCAAAACTGTGTTGTGGATCGTGTTACCAGTTTAGCAATCCGCACAGCTGACGGGCCATTTCACAGCATTGTTTCATTTATTACTGTAGAGGTGGCCTGTCTTCTAGACAGTTGACCTTGGTTTGGTACCCAGCCAGGAACATATCTAGCAAATGCATTTGACCATGACAGATATTCTTGTCTTTGTTAATTCCTTTTAGTCAGAGCACTCTTGTATGAGTGCTTTGCATTCTCATTGTGTTGTATGAGTACCCCTGCAGATACAAAGGAATTTGGGATCATACATCCCAGGTCCAAGAACAAGTCCTTCTTCAAGCTAAGTGCGAACTGTGTCTGATAAAGATTATATTTACAACTCTGGGGGAACTTATGTTACTGTACAGAAAAGAAATAAATTATTAATGCAATAGAAAGAGATGAGAGAAAAAAGCAAAGAATATGTCAGGGGAAATCTCCAGGTCCTCTTTCCTGCTGCCAATATAATTTCTGTATTTTGCTTTAAGCAACTGCTGCAGCAAACACTGAGTTATTATGTAAAACAGAAGAGCAGCCTGTCTACACCACATCATAATTTACAGTAAAACATGTAAGGACTGGGATTCCCAAGAAGGCAGAAACATCCCCATGTAGATTTCAGGATGCTTCTGCATGGTGGGATTTTATACATATCCTATCTTAAATGTCTGGTAGGCATGCAGCTACTGTGCATGGTGACATAATATTGTTTGTTTGGGATTCACTGGTGATCATCTGATTCTGTAGGAATATTTCATTTCCGTTATGTTACTATGATCCCAATTAGGTGCTCAGAATCTCAGTATTACAATGCAAATCCTGATGGATCTAGCCCTCAACCCATAATAGAAAATAGAGAGCCAGATTCCGATCTTATTTAGTATTGGAATAGTTTACACTTCTATTTTTTTAATGAGATTATAATCTGTCCTCCTGCCTTTTCATAGCCCTACCATATTGCAATTTTCACTCATTAGGTTTAAATAAACGTCAGCTTAATACTCGGTGAAACAGTTCTACTTTGAGAGAAAACCATCAACTTGCAACTCAGCTCATGGCTTTAATGTCTTTGTATTTGGCACCTTACCAAGTCTAGAAGGCTATAGTTAAAGTAAATATAAAGAAAGAAAAACAATTTTTCAAGACCTCTAAAATAAGAGCTCCCATAAAATATCATAATTTTTCAGTTTCAGATTTTCTCTCAAATAAATAATTAAATAAACTTGCTCCTTAATTCTGCTAAGATTACATGGCATGAAACACTGGATTTTTAAACCAGAATTTCTGGGATGACAAGTAAAAAAGACTGTTGTCCTTTAGAACAGGAAAACACAACAGTGTTCAGATGGTAACCTCGGAGATTAACAAAGTAGACAGAGAGAGGACATTTCTCTCCTTAGTTCTTAACTGTGAATCTTTTCAAGGAATAGATTGGCCTTGATCAGTGCTAGAGTGAGCAGCACTTGAGAGACTGGCACATGCCAATTATAACATTTTCAGCTGATGTTTCTTACGAACAGGCTAGAATTTCACAAGACAAGCACACAACAAAGTGTGATCAACCCAGTCCAGCATAACCAAAGGCCAAGTATAAATCAGATGGAACAGGAACATGAAGTTGGACTTTCTATACCATGTTTTACTTCATCCTCAAGGCTAAAAGCCACAGGATAAGTTACTTTCTCGATTTCTCATTTTTGAATTAATCTTGAAAGCCTTCTTCAGTTTTTAATTTTATCTCCTTGTAGAATGAACCAAAGCAATCTTTCAAATGTTCCTTTTTGAAATAGGACCTTTGTTACCAGGGCAGAGCTTCCAGTAATCAGGTTCTAGACATGATACAAATATATTTAATCAGTGCATGCCAACAGGAATTGTAGCTACAGGTAAAGCTAGAAGTTGGGCAAAACGGTATTTCCTTACAGATTTTTTACATATTAAGGCAGGGGAGGATTGATATTGCTCTCCATCACGTTTTTAAGCCCATCTTACACTAAGTACAAGAAGTTTAAGCATACACCTTGCATTTCCATTCTCACATTGATTTTGTATCACTGGCTATTGTATCTGCTACTAATGAAATCTGTCTCTGTTTTTGTCATTTGCTTATTTGTTCAGAATTTTTAGAAATAAATTATTTAAGACACCTTAAAGATTCACTCAATTCCAGTGGGTTTCCCACTACCACTTTGCATTGATATTAGCAGTGTCATCTTCGAAGAAAATCAGTCTTTTTCAAGGTGCTTTCTACTTTGCAACAAGAAAAAGACTGAAAGAAGGGAGGGAGAGAGAGAGGGAGACCAACAACCAAACTCTAGCATACATGTTTCAGGTTCCAGTAATATAATGGAAAAGATAACAACTTCAAAACAAATGGGCACACAGTCACCCAGACCCACACAGTAGACCATAATAGACCATAGCCCAAACACTGCTGTTCTGTAAGGTTACAGTTCTCCATGCGAAAAGCAGTAGTGTGGCTCAGTTTAATATATAAGCCGATTCTGCCACCTACTGGCAATTTGCTAAGAATTTGGTGAAAATTCTGGTGAATTATAAACGTGATAAAAATGAAGCAGGATATGTCTGTATTCACAAATTCCATCTGGATGATCAGCAAAAAGCAAACAGGCTACCGAGGATTTTTCTCAACATGTCAACATATTTTTCTTTAGTATATCATCAATAGAATGAAAATTCAGTCTTGTTTATTTCAGGTGTGATCTAATGCTTTTACTAAAGGTAAAACTGGAAAAAACAAGCAAACAAACAAACAAAAACAACAACAACAAAAAAATACCCAACCCAGTAACAATAAGAAAAAACAGATTCTATTAAAATATTTGGGTATCAAAAAAAAAAAAAAGTTTTTTTTTTTTTTACTCTCTTACAATTTTGCAGTTCATCTAGCAAGTTCTCCAAGCCTCTTTATTGATAAAACTCTCTATACATTTTTCTAGTCTTTTCTGACTTATTTTTCAGGCTACAAAATGTATTGTCTCCTCTTTAGCAGGCATGCCTCTTCAAAACACAAAAAAAAACACATGATAACATTTTCTTACCTCACAATCAGCAGCAGTGATGCTCTTTAATTAATTGAAATAAAGAATAATTTTTCTATGTAGATTTTACTGCCTTCTTCATTCAATATGTAGAAAAGCTGGCTGATGCTTATGCACATTAAATTCTTCAGAGGCCACTAAAACTGCTAAGGTATCTAATGAGCTTGTAAGAACTACAGCACTTAGAAGCATGACCCAGAAAATAGATTTTGAGTGGGAATTAAGTACAATAAGTACTGAGGAGAGTGGGCTATGAAAGGAAAAGAGCTGCAGGTCAATGTAAAGCTCAGACAGCATCACTGTCACTGGTCCAATTTTGAACAATCCAGGCTATCCCTGTTTTCAGGACCATTTTGCAGTCTTCCTTCCTCAACATTATATGCCTTTTACAATCATTCTCCAGAATAGTTTGTGGGATTGTTGGCAGCATGTGGTAATGTTTTTGTTGATGCAAACCAGAAAATATGGCTTTGCTCCATGGTAGTTTTAGTCCTTTTAATAATCTCTACTTGTAGATGCACAAAAATTGTGGGTCTGGGTTTTAAGCTAACATGTACTGGAGAGTGCTTGCTGAAATCAAATCATGGATATACTGTAGAAATAACATTTCAAGATGCTAAATCTTAACTTCCAAAAATTGTAGGCATTACTTTTATATTTGGGATTAAACTGTTGGCCCTTTTAATGATAAAGAGACCCTCTGATGCCTCTATAACCTGTGACTCTACTCATATGGAAAAGAGACTGTGATCCCCATCTTTCTGACAGTTAAGTTATTCGAGAGCCCAAGTAAGCCCAACAGTCTGTATAAGATGAATGAGTAGGAGATTTACCAGTATTGAAGCATACCTGGTGAAATCCTGCACACCATGTTTTTGCCAGCTAAACAGAGATTGAGTGTTTTGAGTAAAGCAGCAAACATCTCCCCAGGATTCTCTTTTGTGTAGGGAACACCTTGAATAGAGAGGAACAAACGGGATTCCTCAGTATCCTGTGGCTGCATGCAATGTAATGATACATTAGACTAGGGCTAGAGGCACAGATCCTTTCTCAGATGTTCCTGGCATGCTGCAGATCCTGAAGGACTTAAAAAATGTTGAATGTTGTTCTGGGGCTTTTTAAACATGGTGTAACTAACACCTGGTCCTCAGAGGATGCACAGCAAAGCGTTTCCTCTCTCAATGTATCTTGGGGCTTCCTTTGGCAGGAAACTCAGCACAAAATTTGACAATAGCAAAAGCAAATGTGAAAATTCACCACAGAAAATGTTAAGCACTTACTTGCATACAAGTGTGGGGGAAAAACATACAAACAAACAAGCAAAAACACCACTTCAATGTTTCTACCAAGAGCTAATGCTGAAACCTACAGTTCCAGCTTCCATTCCTTTGAGGCTGTATCTGCAGTTCCTGGGTTAATCCCCAAGAGCTAAACTCTGTGGTTGAAGACAGTTTTAGGGCACTGAGATAGATATGTCAACCACACTGTTCAGGCTGAAAGCTGCCAAGGGAAGAAAAACACAGTATCATCAGATCTGCATCTGGTGTGGATACCCTCTGCAAAGGATGTGACTAAAATACATGAGACATTGACTGCCCTGTGATGCAGAACCTGGCTCTGAAGACACAAGATGATCTAAAAAACTTTAACTAGGACTAGTTTTGTATCATAGAAGTTCAGGCATCCAGGGTACGGTGTACTCCACACACATAGGTTTCGTTATGACACCCTGGAATACTTTTTCAAGGTGAATTATGTGATACTGTCATTTTAACTTTATAGTCTGATGAATTCAACAGATAATTGTAGGACACCTGGCTTATTTCTGCCTACTTTATTTTATTTTCCTATCGGGAAACACAACTTCAGCACACAACTTCAATGCATTTTCATTTTCTCCTCCTCTGACTCACCCTTAGCTCAAAAGGAAAATATGAGAGATTAGAAAAATCAAAACATTAGTACAAAAAAAGCAAGCCTGGATCAGATCAGGCTAGTGGAGATGACTCTTGTCAATAATGCTCATATTCTTATCACACACAGAATAAAAAGGTGTAGGCTGATATCCATTTGTCCTTCTCTACTGATACCAGGGAGATCAAGACCTTTGCAATACGCTAACAGTTGAACGGTGTCCAAAGAACAACAACAGCTCCTGTGGAGATCATGAAAACCTGCAAGTGGGGTTGGATCAACAGGGATTTTTCAACCCTGAGCATGGACTATGGAGAGGTAGAAAGGGAGGCTACACCAATAGGACACAGAGGTTACAAGATATAGTTTAAAACAGCTGGTTTGGGACTAGGCTATTGCTATTTCAACCAGACAGTTTCTAGTGCTGTATTTGGAAATGCAGTAGAGAATGACAGCAGTAACTACTAAGTCTGTCATCTGTATTCCTTTAGTATGTCATGTGTGATCTCAAGGAAGGCCAAAATGCAAACCAGGGATGTTAAGCCTAATATTAGTTACATTGACAAGAATATTTCTCATATGACATGATTTTTAAAGTTCTGAAACAGCCTTGGGAATGGTGCAGAAAGCAAGCAGAGTAATTTAATCTAAAGAGAACATGACAAGCAATGAGTATGCACTAAGATTACAGAAAAGGGTAAACCACAAAATCAGCCAAAAGAGAAAAACTTTCTTTTTAATTACAGACTTAAACATAACAGTGCACATACATTATTGTATTGTTTTTGTAACTGTTTCTAATTTGCTAACCAGAATATTACCTTGCCTTTGCAAGAATTACTTTATTTTATTTTTCAAATTGAAGTCATGTGAAATGTGAGTTCAGGCAGCTTTAACAACCACAAAATGCATTTGTCAGCATTGATATTGATAAATAATTCAGACAGGAGCCTTTCCGCAGCCCTGTGCTAACTTGCAGAGTTTGACTGCCTCCATGCCGTTAAACCCTCTAAGTCTCCAAACAAAGCTGGATGCATGAAAATGGCCTTTGGGAATAGTTCATGGCCCATACCCACCCCCCAGGTGTGTGAAAATTGTTGTCTTGGCCCAAGGCCGATCCAGGAACTATTCTGGCAGTTCAAGCTACTCAGGTTGCTGAGAACACTCCCTGACACTGTTTAATTAACTATTATAGACTGTACAAAGCAATACAATTTTCCTGAAAGTTTTTGAGGTCCCTGCTATTAAGTAAAAAATTAGGATATATTTCTACCAGTCTCCCATGACTAGTTTGGAGACAGTCAGCTGCATGTCCTGACAGCTGTTATTCTCTCTGCCTTTCTGCCAGGTGGCAGGAAGTGGAGGCACCAGCTACACTTCAGGAATCTCCCTTTCATCACAGCATCAAATAAATCCAAGAAAACTGACAGCAGAAGTCTTCTCAAGAATTAATCAAAGAACATTCGCTGCTTGTAGAAATACAATTCATTACATAGTCCCAACAGAATTGCAAGAGACGTTTCCTGTGATGAATGTGTGCATGAGGAGTAGTAACACTCCAGCCAAGTCATGTCAATGTCTTTGAGGCCCATGCTTGTTTTCCAGTGACCTTATAAGTAATAGGCTTGTTAAAGCTATACAGCAAACAAACTGTCAACAGTAACATAAATGACTTTGTTGAGTAGGTGTTTGGTTGGAGTAGATGGCTCCACAGAGATCACACAAAAATGAGATTGCATTATGTGTCAACATGGTCTACATATCTGGAGAAGAAGCCAAAAACTTGAGTGCTTCCTTGAAACAAATCCAAACTTCTCAATTCATAATCTAACAAACACAGACAGATGTCATCACAGCAACATAATTTCTTGAAAAAGTTTCCAAGTCCTACTGTATCAGAAATGGTTGGTATCACATGTATTTAGCTACTACTTTTTAAAAGCTGTGCTGGAATAATTAGATGAAGAGAAATAAGAAAGAAATTAAATGAATATTTTTAAATTCAAGGGAGATTTTGCCTGAGTTCAAGAATTCATTTAGTTTGAAATATTTTTTCAGCCAAACCTAATGAGAAGTGATTTTATAGTGCTGGCATTTACAAGATAATTTTGCATCGTATTCAGCTGTCAGGCAACTGTTTTTTTTTCATCTGGGATTTCAGGAGGGACAGACAGCCTCTGCTGGTGGTGTTTTATATATTGCAAAATTTTCTTCAGCTAATGTATTTAGTAGAAACTTCCATTATTTTGTTATAAGTGTTTGCTAGTGTGCACTGCTACCATGACAGAAAGTTCAGGGTGGAGAACATGTGATGGCTACTTCATCTACTTATTAAACATAGGCAAACAGCTCCAGCAGTAGACCAAAAGACATGCTTTCTGCTGTGAGCCCCTCAGAAACACATGCTGTATTCTTCTGCTGGAAAGAAATGCCTAAAATAAGAATCTTACAACATTGAGTAGCTTGTACTATCAAGCAAGGCTTCAAAAACTCTTCAGTATTTTCCAACGAGGAACAATTTTTGTACCTGCCTCATTAACTCGCCAAAGTCTGGAATGAAATGATGGAGCATGTATATAAATGGACAACTAAAATGCTTTGCCTGACCTTTCATGTTGTCTTTCTAGACTTCATAACTACCTTAAGATAGTAAACAAACCTATACGCTCTGTCTCTCTTCATTCTTGCATGGTATAACACAATACACATCCTAATATGACAGTCTAGTTTTGCATTTTAGGAGATATTAAAGGAAATTATCAAAGTTAGGTATAAGGCATCCTTTAAACATTATTAGTTTGTGAACTTCCTCCAATCAATTTTCTGAAATGTTGCCCAGCTGTGTCATACACTTCGAACTGTGTAAATTTTTTCCATCTTTTCTGTACCTATGAGTAAGACCATCCACCAGAGGGTGTCAGGAATCCACACTGCTGGCCTCAACCTGACCTAAAATTGCTACTTAGTTACAGCAGGACTGCAATAAGCCTTTCCTTATTTACAAACACGAACATCCATATTCCTTTTAGGTTAAGCAGTCAATTCTTGAGAAAAATGGTCAGTGTAAAATATTACAAGCTAGACAAACGAAAAGCTATTGAACTAAGAAATAGACTGAAAACCCTCCATGTGTGATATATTACTATGAGATGTGACTGACAAACTGATTTTAAACCATTCAGTTAGTATTTTTAACTATGATGGTTGCTCGAATATTTTCCAGTTAATATAGAATTATTCTCTCTCTCTCAAATTATTATTATTAGCAGTAGTAGTATTTCTACTGCACTCAAGGGCTTCATCTTTCTTCCTTCCTTCCTTTCTTTCCCTAATGTAAAACTGAAAACAATTCTATTCAAGTTAACAGAGCTGGAACTGATGTGTCCCCAAAAGAGATCACATTTGCAACCTGACTGCCAAATCTTTACACATCAAAGGTCCCTGAGTTTCTTCTCTTTCTAATAAAAAACGTTAAAGTGAACAGATTATACACTTAGAGCAAGATGCCAAACTAAACATGAACTATAGAGGTGTGGTAGCTCTCAAGCTTTTTAGCTCAAGCCCTTCCCACCTCACTGTCTTCTTTACCATGAAGTGGATGAAATGTTTTCGCATTACTTCTGTCTCCTGTAGTCTCTTTTCCTCTTTCAACCTTTCTGCCAGTGTCTAAGGAAAGGTACTTATTTTCAGCTTGTGTGGAGAAACCAAATGTCTCTACAGACACAGTAAAGATAATGTTTTCCCCATTAGAAGGTAGATATGTTAGATTGCCAAGGAAAGACAAAGTGTATGAAAACTACATAACTTCGTAGGTTACAAGGCAATGTAAGGCAGCCTTCCTCACCACAGGATACTTCTGTCCAGAGCTCCCACACTGACATGTTGATACTTTACTCACCAAGAAATTCAAGCATTAGGAAAACATTTTTCCACTATTATTCATCCAACCAAAGAGACAGAACTGTTGTTCAAATATGTAGCCCAAATTGTGGTCTTCCCTCAGCCTTCACAGGGTAAATAAAGAAATCCTATAACTGCAATATTACCTTTTTTCAGTTCATTCACCAGTGTACTGAATACACACACCCTTCCTGCTCCAGCTGTGCTGGCTGAGGACCTTATTGTTACTAGCCCAATGTCAGCTGCACAGCATCACCCAAGATCACCACACCTGCAGATCTGCCAGTCAAGCATCGGGTGTGATGACTCCCTGCTCTACTTCAGTCTGAATAAGCCATCTGGCAAGGACACAGTATTGAAATAGCTTCAGCAGCTCTGGATCAGTTTGACTGGAAAAACCTAGGGAACATTTGTAAGAGTTATTTTGTTAGAAAAGCAGAAGAAGTAGTGGGAGTCCTGATGAGCATTTTAAGGTGGTCTGATAATGAAACTGCACAATTGCATTTAGAGAAGGGCATGAGTATGAAGAGATGGAATTTGCAAAGCCCATTACATGAATAGGGCACTTATATGAAAGAGAGGAGCGGATCGGAGAGGAGAAGAGAGGTATCTTCTTAAAAATAAGAATAAAAAATTTCAGCATGTAATGGTGAAAAGAAGTTTAGTCTTCACTATTATGCTGGTGCTTCGGAGTGTGGAATAGATGTTTCTTTTTATGTCCTATTCTGAACTCAAAAGTACAGTCAAAGACTCAGGTTTCTCCTTTATCAGGAAGGTGAAAGAGGAATTTCCAAATGCCTAAGAACATTGAAGTCACTTGGCCATCATATACATGTTCAAACAGCAGAGAAAAATAAATATTTTTCAGTCAAAAAGAATAATATTAATGTTAGATTAAACCAATAGTACACTTTTTCAAGTTTGAAGAAAACATTCTTTAGGATAATTAGTTGCCACACAGAAGTCACTGAATAGTTTCATGAACAGTTTAGTTTATAATTGATTTAAACTGATTGATTAATAACGTTAGTAGTGAGATTCTGCTCCTTATTTGTTGTAAAACTAAATAATATTAATTAAAAACATCAACAACAACAAACAACAAAACAGTTTCCATCCTGAATACAGAAGTGTTCCGTTTATGTTCATGAATCATTTAAACTCTGCAAGTACATTTATGTGATTAAAGCAATAAAAAAAAATAATATTAATAAAAAAAAGATAAAACTTATGTGTCAGTTTAATATTATTTCTGTGTCTATTTGACCTAATCTGGAACTGTAAACAGTATTGCAGTCAAATTACTATTACAAAGCATTATTGTTGGACGCCGCTGGGGTGGTTTGTGAAGGAGAAATTCTGTATCTAAGTATGTCTAATACCGGAGCATAATGTGAATTTCTTGCATTTATGTTATTTATATTTTGAGCACTTGTGTATACTTCAGCTTACACTAACTTTACCTAAGCAAGATAGAAATAGTGCTGTGTGTTACTCTGTCCTAATATATCTTCCAAATAAAAATAGGTAATTTTTACAACAAAATTAAGTAAGCATTAAAGCCATGAAGGGCTTTAATAATGTCAACTCAATCTTCTATTTTTATGCTGTTTTACGTGGGATTTTTTTTCATAATGAATTACATCATTACTTTGGTGCACAGAACAAAAACAATCTAAAGTTTCCCTCAGCCTTTGAAGGCGATGCTTTCACTCTTGTTATGCATTCTATGAAGAAAATGAACAAAGTCTTAGACTTAGGGAAGGGGGAAGCTGAAATTTTTTGGCCTTAAAATATACTAGATTTTCAGAAAATACTACAATGCATTGTAGGAACGCCCTGCAAAGATTATGAAAATTATTTTACTCCATGTCTCTGAGGACACGGTATATTTGGTTTCTATCAATAGTCTGCAAGGTTCTGTATAAGTCCAAATCATTTCAGCATCTGAGTTGCTGCGTCCCCATAGGTTCATTAATGAGTTTGTATGTGCATATGTTCATATAAGCAGAAGTTAGCAAAAAATTTTGGCTTCATCTTAATACCAGTCAAGAGATTAAAAATGGGGCTGTAAGAGAAGCAGACTGGTTGGAGAATTCGGAAAAAAAGATCCTTCTTCAGGTCCCACCCACTGGAGCACATTTTCCAAGTGATGCTGAGCAGAAGACTGAGGGGAGCAGAAGGAGAGGATATACCAAGCTGAGCAGGGTTGTGGGCTGATGGTATGAGTCAAGCCCACATCTTGCTGTAGCTAAAAGTCACTCTATACCTTCCTCACCCTGTCCATAACTTTGTGCCATTTCCATCACATTGGTCTTGGCACCCTCTCACCTCAGAGTGCACTGGAGAAACACTGGTTTTCTGCTTCAGGAGGAAACTAGTCCTACCCACAGGTAGGTAAATATTGCCCTTTCTGCTAGGGTAGGAAGGCTGCTTGCAGGGCCAGACAAATGTAGATGCCTGCAAAGGGAGGCAGGAAAATGCCAGGGGAGAAGTGATGAGACCTGCTTGCTCATTCAAGCAGGTGGGGTGTAATAGCTGTGTCCTTCAACGGCACCTTAAGACATAGAGGAAAATCACAGAATCACAGAATCGTCTAAGTTGGAAGAGACCTCCAAGATCACCTAGTCCAACCTCTGACCTAACACTAACAAGTCCTCCACTAAACCATATCCCTAAGCTCTACATCTAAACGTCTTTTAAAGACCTCCAGGGATGGTGACTCCACCACTTCCCTGGGCAGCCCATTCCAATGCCTAACAACCCTTTCAGTAAAGAAGTTCTTCCTGATATCCAACCTAAACCTCACCTGGTGCAACTTCAGCCCATTCCCCCTCGTTCTGTCACTAGGCATGCGGGAGAATAGACCAACCCCCACCTCGCTCCAGCCTCCTTTAAGGTACCTGTAGAGTGCGATAAGGTCGCCCCTGAGCTTCCTCTTCTTCAGGCTGAACAATCCCAGCTCCCTCAGCTGCTCCTCATAAGACTTGTTCTCCAGAACCCTCACCAGCTTTGTTGCCCTTCTCTGGACTCTCTCGAGCACCTCCATGTCCTTCTTGCAGCGAGGGGCCCAAAACTGAACACAGTACTCGAGGTGCGGCCTCACCAGAGCCGAGTACAGGGGCACAATCACTTCCCTAGACCTGCTGGCCACACTGTTTCTTATGCAAGCCAGGATGCTGTTGGCCTTCTTGGCCACCTGAGCACACTGCTGGCTCATATTCAGCCGACTATCCACCAATACTCCCAGGTCCTTCTCTTCCAGGCAGCTTTCCAACCACTCATCTCCCAGCCTGTAGCTCTGCTTGGGGTTGTTGCGCCCCAGATGCAGGACCCGGCACTTGGCCTTGTTGAACTTCATACAGTTGACCTCAGCCCATCGGTCCAGCCTATCCAGATCCTCCTGCACAGCCTTCCTACTCTCGAGCAGATCGACACACGCACCTAACTTGGTGTCGTCTGCAAACTTACTGAGGGTGCACTCGATCCCCTCATCCAGATCATTGATAAAGATATTAAAGAGAACTGGCCCCAGTACTGAGCCCTGGGGAACTCCACTAGTGACCGGCCTCCAACTGGATTTGACTCCATTCACCACAACTCTTTGGGCCTGGCTATCCGGCCAGTTTCTAACCCAACAAAGTGTACACCAGTCCAAGCCACAAGCAGCCATTTTCTCGAGGAGAACGCTGTGGGAAATGGTGTCAAAAGCCTTACTGAAGTCAAGGTAGACCACATCCACAACCTTTCCCTCATCCACCAAGCACATCACTTTGTCAAAGAAGGAGATCAGGTTCGTCAAGCCGGACCTGCCTTTCATAAATCCATGTTGATCTGGGCCTGATCGCCTGGTTACCCTGCAAGTGCCGCGTGATGACACTCAAGATAATCTGCTCCATGAGCTTCCCTGGCACTGAGGTCAAACTAAGAGGCCTATAGTTTACCGGGTCTCCCCTCCGGCCCTTCTTGTAGATGGGCGTCATGTTTGCTAGCCGCCAGTCGACTGGGACCTCCCCTGATAGCCAGGACTGCCGATAAATGATGGAAAGCGGCTTGGCCAGCTCCTCTGCCAGTTCTCTCAGTACCCTCGGGTGGATCCCATCCAGCCCCATCAACTTGCGTACATCCAAGTGCTGTAGCAGGTCGCCAACCATTTTCTCGTGCATAGTGAGGGCCACATCCTGCTCCCCATCCCCTTCCACCAGCTCAGGGTACTGGGTATCCAGAGAACAACTGGTTTTGCCACTAAAGACTGAGGCAAAGAAGGCATTAAGCACCTCAGCCTTTTCCTCATCTTTTGTAACTAAGCTTCCTGCTGCATCCAGTAAAGGATGGAGATTCTCCTTAGTCCTCCTTTTTGTGTTGATGTATTTGTAAAAACATTTTTTGTTATCTTTAATGGCAGTAGCCAGATTGAGCTCCAGATGAGCTTTAGCCTTTCTACTTTTGTCCCTGCACAGCCTCGCAACATCCTTATAGTCCTCCTGAGTGGCCCGCCCTCTTTTCCAAAGATTATAAACCCTCTTTTTTCTCCTAAGCTTGAGCCACAACCCTCTGTTCAGCCAGGCCGGTCTTCTTCCGCGCCAGCTCGTCTTTGGGCACGTGGGGACTGACCGCTCCTGAGCCATTAAGATTTCCTTCTTGAAGAGTGCCCAGCCTTCCTGGACTCCTCTGCCCTTCAGAACCACCTCCCAAGGGACTCTGCCAACCAGTGTCCTGAACAGCTCAAAGTCAGCCCTCCGGAAGTCCAAGACAGCAGTTTTACTGGACCCCTTCCTGACTTCGCCAAGAATAGAGAACTCTACCATTTCGTGGTCACTCTGCCCAAGACAGCTCCCGACCACCACATCTCCCACCAGTTCTTCTCTGTTTGTGAACAGAAGGTCTAGCGGGGCACCTCCCCTGGTAGGCTCTCTAACCAGCTGCATCAGGAAGCTATCTTCCACACTCTCCAGAAACCTCCTAGACTGCTTTCTCTGGGCTGTGTTGTGCTTTCAGGATATGTCTGGGAAGTTGAAGTCCCCCATGAGAACAAGCGCTGGCGATCTCCCAACTTCTGCCAGCTACCTGTAGAACTCCTCATCCGTCTCCTCATCCTGGTTCGGCGGTCTATAACAGACCCCCACCAGTATGCTCGCCTTGTTGGCCTTCCCACTGATCCTAACCCATAGGGACTCAACTTTATCATTCCCAGCCTCAAGTTCCACTACATCAAAACACTCTCTAATATAGAGAGCCACACCACCACCCCTTCTGTGCTGCCTGTCCCTTCTGAAGAGCCTATAGCCAGACATTGCAGCACTCCAGTCATGAGAGTGGTCCCACCACGTTTCCGTGATGGCAACCAAGTCATAGCCTACCTGCTGTATGATGGCTTCAGCTCCTCTTGTTTGTTACCCATGCTGCATGCATTAGTGCAGATGCACTTCAGTTGGGCCATTGCCTTCTCCCCAGGCCTTGCCATTGTTCCCCCTGGCACAGCTCCAACAAGCCTCATTTCATCCCCGTCCCCCTTCTTACCTAGTTTAAAGCCCTCTCAATGAGCCCTGCCAGCTCCTGGGCTAGGATCCGTTTTCCCCTTAGAGATAGTGACCCATCTGTGGCCATCAGGCCGGGTGCTGAGTAAAGTGCTCCATGGTCAAAAAAAAAATAAAATTCTGTGTTGGCACCAGCCTCTGAGCCATGTGTTAATCAGGTGGGCTTTCCGTGTCCTCTCTGTACCCCTCCCTGTCACTGTAAGGATAGATGAAAACACCACCTGTACTCCCGCTCCATCCACTAACCGTCCCAGTCCCCTAAAGTCCCGAGCAGTTAAGACCGTTAAAGCAGCAGTTAAGACTGTATGCACTCATTTTTCTACAGCCACTATGGAATAAATCCAGATCTTGTCCATTGTAAATCTGATGATTCCCACCATAAAATCTTTATAAGAGCTTGACTTGTTCGTTTGAAAGAGATGTGCTTGTAAGTGAAACACTGAAGTGTGTAAGAAAATTTTATTTTAAGGGAGCTAAATAAAAGTACTTACTGGTTTCTATAGCTCCCCCTACCCCTGATCTCAAGAGGTAGTTTTTCATTTCAAGTATCTTTTAATGTTTCAAATAAACATACTTAATGGCAAAATTGCTGCAAACTTAGTGAGTCCTAAGGGCTGAGGATAGGCAGTTTCCATGGTTTCTAAATCATCTCTGAGCTAGATTTTAATTAAAGCTGCAGGAACATTTCCAGAATCAGTTCAAATGGAGTTCAGGATCATTTTTGAATCAGAATTATAATGAGTGCTTTTTCAGGTAGTGAAATTAAAACTAGATTTCGATACAAGGTCATCATATTACTCCTTAGTGAAATCTTGATGCAAAAGCAAAGGGAACTTACAGGGTCAGCAGGTTCCTGAACAGCGTCAAAATGATGTACGTAATTTTTGTTTGACAGAGATGGAAATCAACTTGTGGCCAGAATAGAGTACATGTGAATGAAAATGATACTTTTTTCCTTATTATTAATGCTGGAATTCAGAATTCCCTAGTGATAAAAAGCCTCGTACATTTGGAAGTTCTACAGGAGCTCAAGTCCTTTGTATAAAAACTGTTTTAATGAACAAGAAGATACAGCCTGAGCACTAACTCAGTGTTCTAGAAAAAAATTATGGCTAGAGAGATTTCTTTAGCAAACTTTTATTAGACTGAACATCAGAGCTGTTGAAGATGAATCAAGGCAAGGCTTTGATCAAGAAGGATATTATGAAACCTATACTGAGATCACCACCTGAAACAATCTGAATGTTATTACATTTCTTTCTCACTTAACCGGGTATTCTTTGAGTTCTATTTCTTCTTCATGTGAACAAAGCTGAATTTATAACCAAGCCTGATTTTAAATAGCTTGTGAAATGTTACAACATTAAAATTTATAGCATGACAATGAGGAACTATAATAGATCTAACACCTGGCGGGGGGGGAAGGAACCTTTCAAATTCCACAACTTCAAGCAAAGCCAGAGGAAATTCAGATGTAAGGCCATAATTCTGACATTGAAACAGAGAGCTGGATAGAGAGACCTTCAGAGCTCAGAGTGCTAGCTACTGCAAATCTCACTCTTAGGATCCATGCTGTTCCGAGGAAACACTGAGAGACTTCTTGTCAACTCATTCAGGGCTGTGTTTTTTTCCTTGACAAATGGATACTTGAAAAGTTAATTATTATAGTACCCTGGCCTCTCCTTACCTCACCTCTCCCCCCTAAAACAGCCTCAGGAAATACTTTTCTCTGTATCTGATCCATTTTTGCATAGTTGCACAGAAAAAGAAAATGTAAAGAAGCTGTTTCAGGCATCCCTGCTCAACTCGAATATTTTCTTAACTTTTATATACTTGCCAAGTTGACTACATTCTGATTTTCAATCTTATATCCTCCAAGAGATCTCTCAGCATGGTCTTTAGTCTCAGTTTAACACATTTCATCTTTTTGTTTCATGTTGACCTCCCAAGATGCATACATAGCTAATGATAAGAAATTATCATTAGAACAGTGGGAAACTCTGGTGTGTTCATGGAAACCTGCTATAGATTCATTATTTAATTTCATTTACTCTATTATTTTGGCAAATACTTTAGACAGATGTGAGTAATGAACAACATATCCCACCAGTAGCTGAAAAATAAATAAATGCCACAAAACATTGCTTTTTTAAAGGCCTTTAAAATGCATATATACTGCATTTTGGACCAAGAAGAATAGAATATCATGGAAGTTAAATTCTATCATTAGTGATAGAACATGCTATTCCTAGCTATATGAACTGATATTTGACACAATTAATACAATTTAATACCTCAGTTTTATACTTTTTTTTTTTTAAATCCATAACTTTCTTCTAATATTTTATAAAGCAGACAATTAATTTCTTTCTTCTAGAGCACATTATTGAAGATACTCTGGGAGCAATTGCAGTATTTGAAAATAGAGAAAACTCAAATCTTGAAGAATAACTCACAAATGAAACTGTTCATTCCATAAAAATTGTACAGTACTCTTCCAGCTTGCAGCTACTTAGAAGCAGTCCTAAGACACAGCTGTTGAGAAAACTAAGATAACATAAAAGAGCAGTACACAGCAGCCCATTTGTGCATCCTGATTAAGCTTTACACATTAAGCAAAAATAAAAGGGAATCTGGTAACAGAAATATACAACGGAAGAAACTGCAAATATTTTTCAGTGAACTCTTCAGTAAAACTGATTTATATAATTTACTGTCATTCAATATATTGGCAATTGTCTGAGGCATATTTTTTAAGAAACCATTGGATGTGTATTTAAATTGTAGCCTAAGAGCAGTTACATTTTTTTTTCAATACAATTAGAAAACCAACTAATCCTTATGCTTCCAGAGACAACCTAAATTCAGTGACCAAAGCTGGGAAAATCTTTTCATCAAGGCACCAGATAGTACTTCCAGTCAACGATAGAAAAAGTTGGGCCTTCATGTTGAACAAATCTTCCTAAACTGGGGACTGAAGAGCAAGAAAGAAATTCTGGAAGCAACTGTTCAAAAACATGCAGATTTCACCTAACGTGAGAATGAATTTTTGTAACCAGTCACTTCAAGACTTAACTGAGGTAATAGAACTAAAAAGTACAGTTCACATAGGTGTGATTTACCTTCCTTCAAGACTTATGTGTAAACAAATCATGCCGTTATAAAACATCGTTTAGCAGCAAAGGAAATATCACACTTCTTATTGCCTCTGGTACTATTTGCATAGATCTTTGAAACTATGAGTTGTAATAACCTGTTTATGACTTAAAAGCAATCCTTTTGAATCAAGCAAACTAATGGAATAATGGAATGAAAAACAAACAAACAACAACAACAACAAAAACTAGCAGTACCCTACTCAAAGGAAAAAGCAATAACATAACATAACATAACTAAAATAACATAACATAACATAACATAACATAACATAACATAACATAACATAACATAACATAAAATAAATAACCACTTTTCAGACAGGCTGTACTGAATCTATTCACCTCTGGAATACCACTTCAGTAAATTTATTAACCTTTTTGTTTACTACTATGCCACTCAATTGCAGTGGTGCAATCCTAATCTCATCCCCCTTCTTTCTCCCAAAGTGAAGCTGGTTCTGAAAATAGCAGAATTTTTTCCTGCTGTTGTGACTCATGGTAATCTGCCACTGATAAAGGGTTCCATTGCTCTTCGAGATCAATATTTAATAACGAAGATACCACAGAGTAGTCAAAATTAGCTTAGCGGTTGGTACAAGAATCCTATTCTCTCTGTTAGGTTAGCAATTTCAGGCATGCTTACTTCCTATGTCTGGAATAAGATAAGGTCTGGGCACATTGTCACAATTTTCTTTTTAGGAGTCATAAAATCTTGCTAGATAATCTTGAGTCCTCTTCTGATCTTTTGGGGATGTCCTCCTTTTTCACTGAACTTGTTCACCTTGATGATTGAATTGCTGATGTCCGTTCTGAGAAAGAATGTTATTTTTCCCTCTTGGGTATTTTTCTCAGCTGTCTAGGAACAGTATTTTGTGGCTAGTTAAGGAAGGATGTACTATGAACAGTAACATAATTGTTCTCTTTCCTCCTGTTATATTTATTTCTGTTTCATTGTTTTATCCTATTTCCAGATAGACTGCAGTCTGTCAATGATGAGAGGAAGTCTCTAATCTAATAATCACTCTCATAAGCGCAGATGATCTTGCTGGTTAATGCCATGTTGCAATCCCATGTTGCAAAGTCCCAGAAAAATGAGTTTCTAGAATGCAAAAATACAGGGTTATTGCACTCCAGCTACTGTTATGTTCAAAGACAATATTATCAAACCTAGGCAGTCTCCAGAGTCCAGGATGAAAGTACTTGTACAGCCTATTTTTCTTTTTCTTTTAATCTAGATGACTGGTAAAAATGAACATTAATAAAGGTATGTGCACGGCTAACTTTAGGACAAGATTCAGCTAAGAATCTGGCTAAGCCAGATTTCTAAGGGCCTATCTCCTTCCACTGATTAAGTGTCTTCGTTGAGAACTAAATCCCTTATTAAACTTAGGTTGGCCCTTAACATTAAGTTCCTTGTTGGTCTCCCTGTCTGTATGTCTTCAATGGCATCAGTGTAATGTCTTCAATATTTTAGAAATTGTTCCTTTCTCATTGTTATGCCACTGTTTGTATCACATGTGGGCATGTTCATTACCTACTATATTACTATGCCAGAGAAAAAATGAGAAAGATTGAAGACTAAGTGACTGCTGTTATCTAGTTAATACTAGCAGGATACTCTGTTTACTGGTTCCTAGTCTCTATAGAATTATAGAATCATAGAATGGCTAGGGTTGGAGGGGACCTTAAAGATCACCTAGTTCTAACACCCCTGCCAGGGTGTCATCAGGTTGTCCAGGGCCTCATCCAACCTGGTCTTGAACACCTCCAGGGATGGGGCATCCACAGCCTCTCTGGGCAACCTGTTCAGTGCCTCACCACCCTCAGTGACAATCCCCTCCTAAACTCTAATCTAAATCTCCCGTCTTTTAGTTTAAAATCATTCCTTATCATTACCTGGATGTGGTTTACCTTGACCTCAGTAAGGCTTTTGACACAGTTCCCCACAACATTCTCCTCAAGAAACTGGCTGCTCGGGGCTTGGACTGGCGTACGCTTCGCTGGGTTAGAAACTGGCTGGATAGCCGGGCCCAGAGAGTTGTGGTGAATGGAGTCAAATCTGGTTGGAGGCCGGTCACTAGTGGTGTCCCCCAGGGCTCGGTACTGGGGCCGGTCCTCTTTAATATCTTTATCGATGATCTGGATGAAGGCGTCCAGTGCACCCTCAGTAAGTTTGCAGATGACACCAAGCTAAGTGCGTGTGTTGATCTGCTCGAGGGCAGGAAGGCTCTGCAGGAGGATCTGGATAGGCTGGACCGATGGGCTGAGGTCAACTGTATGAAGTTCAACAAGGCCAAGTGCCGGGTCCTGCATCTGGGGCGCAACAACCCCAAGCAGAGCTACAGGCTGGGAGATGAGTGGCTGGAAAGCTGCCTGGCCGAGAGGGACCTGGGAGTATTGGTTGATAGTCGGCTGAATATGAGCCAGCAGTGTGCCCAGGTGGCCAAGAAGGCCAACAGCATCCTGGCCTGCATAAGAAGCAGTGTGGCCAGCAGGTCTAGGGAAGTGATTGTGCCCCTGTACTCGGCTCTGGTGAGGCCGCACCTCGAGTACTGTGTTCAGTTCTGGGCCCCTCGCTACAGGAAGGACATGGACGTGCTCGAGCGAGTCCAGAGAAGGGCGACCAAGCTGGCGAGGGGTCTGGAGTACAAGTCTTACGAGGAGCGGCTGAGGGAGCTGGGCTTGTTCAGCCTGGAGAAGAGGAGGCTCAGGGGCGACCTTATCGCTCTCTACAGTTACCTTAAAGGAGGCTGTAAAGAGGTGGGGGTTGGTCTGTTCTCCTACGTGCCTGGTGACAGGAGGAGGGGGAATGGGCGAAAGTTGCGACAGGGGAATTTTAGGTTGGATGTTAGGAAGTACTTCTTTACCGAAAGGGTTATTAAGCATTGGAATGGGCTGCCCAGGGAGGTGGTGGAGTCACCATCCCTGGAGGTCTTTAAAAGACGTTTAGATGTAGAGCTTAGCGATATGGTTTAGTGGAGTACTTAGTGTTAGGTCGGAGGTTGGACTCGATGATCTTGAGGTCTCTTCCAACCTAGAAATCTGTGATACTGTGTGATACCTGATTGAGGAAAAAGTCACTCTCCATCTTTTTTATAAGCCCCCTTTAAGTATTGAAAAGCTGCAAAGAGATCACCTGTCCTGGTTCCAGTTAGGACAGAGTTAATTTTTCCTCATAGTAGCTGGTAGGGTGCTATGTTTTGGATTAGGATGAGAAGAGCGCTGATAACATGCTGATGTTTTAATTGTTGCAGAGCAGTGTTTACACCAGGCCAAGGACTTTTCGGCTTCTCGCTCTGTCCTGCCAGCGAGCAGGCTAGGGGTGCAGCAGGAGCTGGGAGGGGACAGACCCAGGACAGCTGACCCAAACTGGCCAAAGGGGTATTCCATACCATCTGACGTCATGCTAAAAAATATATAGGGGTGGCTGGCCGGGGTGGGGGGTCGGCTGCTCGGGGATAGGCTGGGCATCAGTCAACGGGTGCTGAGCAATTGCATTGTGCATCACTTGTTTTCTTACACATTATTATTATTAATACTATTATCATTATCACTATTATTATTATTATTGTTATTATTATATTCCTGTCTTAATAAACTGTCTTTATCTCAACTCACAGGCTTCACTTTCCCGTTTCTCTCCCCAACCCAGAGAGGGAGGGGGGAGGGTGAGCGAACGGCTGTGTGGTGTTTAGCTGCCAGCCGGGTTAAACCACAACATCACCCCAGAGCCTTCTCTTCTGTATGTTGAACATCCCCTGTTCTCTCAGCCTTTCTTCATAGTAGAGGTGCTCCAGCCCTCTGATCAACTTTGTGGCCCTCTGCTGGACCCTTTCTAACAGATCAACAACCTTCTCATGCTGAGGACCCCAGACCTGGATGCACTGCTCCAAGTGGGGCTTCACAAGGTCAGAGCAGAAGGGAACAATCATCTTCTTCAACCTGCTGGCCGCTCCTCTTTTGATGCAGCCCAGGATGCAGTTGGCCTTCTGGGATGCAAGTGCACACTGCTGGCTCATGTTGAGCTTTTGAGCTCAGTGTAAACTGCAGCTGGTGAAATCAATGTAAGTCAGCTGAACTGATCAGATACCTTTACACAGTCAATGAAGGTGATGTTGATTTGAACTTTCTACACCATAATACAATTTATGATCTTCTGTGGGCATATATTTTAAACTGGACATGCTGAATCTGAGTTCAGTTCCTTGCTAAGCTTTGCGTTGTTTCCCTTTCTACCTTTTATTTATTTATTTATTTTTAACATCATAATTTTCTTACAGCACAGTCATGCTGCACTTAATGAATTCTTCCCAGGTATGCTAATGAGATCCTGTATTTTCTCTCTTTGAGGAGTGAATAGGCTTTCCTTTCTTTTTACCCCATATTTCATTGATAAACTGTGTTAATTTCTTCTAGATCATAGAATCATAGAATGGTTTGGGTTGGAAGGGACCTTAAAGACCATGAAATTCCAACCCATCTGCCATGGGCACCTCCCACTAGACCAGGTTGCTCAAAGATATATAGTGGTATTTTTTCCATCACTTTACCGCACCTGGATCTAGAAATCATACTCATGTGCAGCAAGTAGAGTTTGTAAATGCATCACAAGCCACAATATCTAATTTTTCAGAAAAATAGTTTTAACATTTAGCCAAATGTTTTATATTTGACATGAAGGGAAGAAAGAATATGACAACTTCCACTAGAAAATTTTTGGGAGGGGGAATATCTCAAATTTTCATTTTTTTTTTCCTTTTCTTTAAATTTTTAAAATAATTTATTTCATATATATTTATTTATCATTTAATCAGTTAGCAAATAGTGTTATTTCCCTGAAAGAAAAGTAGACAGGGGAAAAATGTGTTTTTCTACAAGACATTTTTTCCTCTAGTGTTTTTGGACAACACAGCTGCATCTAGTCCATTCACAAAGCTAGATGTAAGACTACATTATTCTGAAATCAAAAGTGGTACCTTTAAGGATAGTTCTCATGTTGGTAGCTGATGTTTATCTTCTCTCAGATTCTACACGTCTGATTTCTTTTTCAGTCAGGGCCAACACTGACACTTAAGATGATCCTTAAGATGATGTCATGTTCCTTTATGCCCGTTATTGCATGCCTTATTTCCTGTGAGCTGTTGAATGAATCCTCAGTGAATAATGTTTCACACAAAGCCTGTTTTTCTTACAGTGCATAGAGATACAGACTGAGATATTTACCAGCCAAAAGTACTGTATCAAGGGAGAATAAACTTTACATCTTTGAGAAACATATTGTTTTATTTTATTCTATTTATTTACATTTTAAAGAGGTCACTAAAAGTGGAAAAATCTAAATCTAGACATTCACCAGACTATCATTCTGTGTTGGTTTTCATTCTTTTTATTTTAATTTTTTTTTTTTTACATCTCTGTTATAGCAATGAATTTGCAGATTATTCATATTTTATGCTGATATTTGAGTTTAATTAAAGAACTTTGGAATGATCCATCAGTCAAGTATTTCATAAACCATGTGGAAAAGCAATCAATATCTCTTCTTCTGAGATCATTGGCTCTCTGTTGTTTCTAATCCTTATAAATTACTTCAACAGTGAGACTGTCTAACAAAATAAATTTGATGACGATGCTCTATTGGATGTACTAAGAAGCACAGATTGAGTACAAAATGCATGTTGAAAATGTTGAATGTTATGCAACTTAGATTATGACACTTCAAATATTCATGTTATAGGTTTTATGCTCTGCTGTGAAAAGATACACCAGCTAGTCTCAGATGTAGGTTTAAAGCTCTGAAGAGAATTGTGAGGTCTTTCTTTCCACAGATCCAGCATTTACATTCAAGTCTGCACATTGCATTCAAGCTTTCTGGATGGAGAAGCTGAGACCAAGGCTTCTGTTTAGGAACACTATGTTATAAACCTTGGTAGTTACTGTGATTACATTTGAAACTGTTCAACCATATAAAATCTAATCTATATTTACCCATAAACAAAACTTACATGACATAAAATTATTTATTGGTAAATGATGGAAAAGGACTTAGATAACAGAATGACATTTTAACTAGTGAAAATGGCCAGTGTTTTGAATTCCCCTTCAAAATAGTTAGTTTTCAGAGGCAGAGCAATTTTTAAAACTTCGAGAAGGTACAGAAGCTTTATTTTTGTTCTCAATTATTTTTCATTTAATGTCACTTTAGTCTTATGGTAGGAACTATATATCCAGGTCTTCACACTAATATACCTACCCAGTTAGTAATAAACTGAGCAATCAGTTGTGCTTAATCATAGGCTAGTTCTCACATGGTGAAATAAAGTATTCTTTCTGAAAAGCTTCCAGTTTTTGAAAACAAGGCTTGAATACTCAACAGAAAAGGCTTCATTTGGGTTTTCATCATCTACTATGCTTGACTGCATAGGAGATTGAGCAGTATCTGATAATGCTAACCTCCCAGCCTCAACAAAAACAGACAAAGAAATTTTTACTGATATATGAAAATGTTGAGTTCTGATTTTAAAATAATTCCATTGCTTTAATTTCAATATATATACATTGAATTATTTAAGACCTTGTTCTGGAGGTAGGTGACTACACTGTTATTATGACATCTCAAGTGGTTTAAATCTTAGTTTAAATGCCCAGACTTACTTTTCTACAGCAGTACTAAAACCTTTCCAGCTGGCTTAAACTGATTCAAGAATAATTTAAATGTGGAGATGGAGGAAGGAGTAGAAAGGAAAAATAGACCTTCTCCTAATTTGCCAAAATTTATTGGGTACATTATATATCCTTTTGTATATCACCTTACTCTAAATATACTCTCATTTCAGTAGGTCAGTTTTGTTGAATAACGTATTCTTTACCATGCACGAGTGAATGTATAATGAATTATAAAATATATTTTTTTGTTATGCAGACATACTATTAGGACAGCTTTTTACCATATATCTCTTTAACTTCACAGACTTAAAATAGAGTTGTCTGAAAAAGTATATCTTCTATAAGTATTTATCCTTTGATTGGTACTACATCTTTGATAAAACAGCAATAATAATAATAATAATAATAATAATAATAAATCTTTAAAATAAAATATTTTCCTCTTGGTCTGCTCTAAACTTGAGGCTAGGTCCAAAGTTCTCTCAAATATACTGAATTATTTTAATTGATATCCTTGGGCTTTGAACTGGGCAGTGTGTGAAAGCCTGGAATGGAATTGGTGAAGACTGTTTAAAGTAAAACTGAAACAAATCTCCAGTCTACCCTTTGTGAAAACTTGCAAACAGCTTAATAAACGCTGACTTTTGTTGGCTTTTAATTCACTTTCTGAACATCCAGGCACTGCAGGTTCATTGTTACAGTACAGATAAACTATATATTGTACAACAGTGAATTAGTAGTTTCAGTTGAGATCCATTTAAATTTATTTTAAATAGCCGGTAGAGGTTGCTCCAAGATATGACAAAACACAAGGAAAGATCAGTTTCACTAAGTATTAAAAAAACAGATGTGAAGTTCTAACCAAATATATTAAGGTTAATGTGACTTAGTTTGTTAGGAGAGAGAGCATTTAGATTAAAAAAATTATTATATATCTGCAAACAGTTCAACACAGAGACAATAATATATATAAAATATAGAAGCTAGATCCCCTCACACAGAGGTGTTTTAGCTCCGTTTTTTTAACTCCCTTTTGCTGCAGCACCTGTGCAATTATTCAAACTGGTTGTTATTTTCTCACTGTGGATAAAGGATCATCCACATCACATTTCATAAGCAAAGTCACGGAAGAGAGACATCGGCAGCTTAAAAATGACTTTTTTCTGGAAGAAACTGGTATGTTTTTTGGCTTGTCAATTAGTAATGATTTTCCATGAATAGCAATAAACACTCCCCACCACTGTCTCAGACAGGGAGGACTAGAAGTGCCTTTTCCATGTACATTTTTTGCTTTATATTCTACAGATGTGTCATTAAAGAAGCCTTAACAGTAGCTATAGACTTTGGCACACATTCCTGAATCCACATGATCTGTCATTTATTACATATCACTTTTTCCACACATTTCTTGTCTGAATTCTTAAGTCTCTATCAATGACAGCATGCATGAATGGTAGTTTATCCCTGTAGAGAAAAAGAGCTAGTTTCTGTGAACAAGTATACATTTGCTTTATTTAAGAACATAGAAGGATCTAGTGAATGATTGGAGCAATTTCTTTTGCTTGAATTAGGTAGTATATACCAGATGTGAGAACCAGGACGTTATCAGTAAAACCCAGATACAAATTCTATCATCAAATCACAGGAGATGCCTAATACATAGCTATTTTCAAGTAAACGCTACAAGTCTGTACAACAAGATCGGTAGACTAGAATGATTACTATTAAATCACAGAACAGATGCCTCAGACATTTGGTGGGTAGATGTGGTGGTTTTACTCAGGTGGGCAGCTGAGCTCTACCACAAGAGCTCTTTCACTCCCCCTCCTCAAAGGGAAAGGGGGGGGGGGGGGGAAATACAATGAAGAGGGCTCAAGGGTTGAGATAAGGACATGGAGATCACTCAACAATTATCGTGACGGGCAAAACAGACTCAGCATAGGGAGACAGTAAGAATTATTGCCTGTTACTAACAGGCTATAGAAGTGAGAAACAAAGTGAACAAACTAAAAACACCTTCCCCCCATCCACCCCCCTTGTACCTCCTCCCCCCGAGCAGCACAAGGGAATGGGGAATGGTGATTGTGATCAGTCTATAGCACTTCATCTCTGCAGCTCCTTCACGGTAACTCTCTGCCCCTCTCCACGTGGGGTCCTTCCCACAGGATGCCATACTAGATGCCTAGAACTGATCCTACGTGGGCTTCCCAAAGGCAGCAACTCTTCAAGAACTGCTCCCACATGGCTCCGTACCACGGGGTCCATCCTTCCCCAAGGAGCAAACTGCTCCAGCACGGGTCCCCCATGGGCGGCAGCTCCCCCCAGATCCCCTGCTCCTGCGTGGGCTCCTCTCCACAGGCTGCAGCTCCGGCCCTGGGTCTGCTCCTGCGGGGGCCCTCCATGGGCCACAGCCTCCTCCAGGCCACATCCACCTGCTCCACCGGGGGCTCTTCCACAGGCTGCAGCGTGGAGATCTGCTCCGTGTGGGACCCATGGGCTGCAGGGGGACAGCCTGCTCCACCAGGGGCCTCTCCACAGGCCGCAGGGGAACTTCAGCTGCAGCGCCTGGAGCACCTCCTGCCCTTCTTCTTCACTGACTTTTGTGTCTGCAGGACTGTTTCTCACTCCTTGCTCTCCCAGCTGCTGTTGTGAAGCAGTTTTTTTCCCTTCCTTAAATTTGTTCTCACAGAGGCACAAACAGTATCACTTTGGCTTGGCTCTGGGCAGCGGTGGGTCCCTTTGCAGCAACAGTGAAAGCGAAGCAGCAGGAACAGAAAACTTCAGTGATCCCAAACATATAATGGTTGAATGTTGTGACAAGGCATAACACAACAGTAAATTTTGAGCTACAGTACCTAACTATTTTCAGAGACAAATAGTCAAAGAATGCACAGAGAGAGGAGAAATTCTGGAAGCAGGTCTGACAACCAGATCAACACTTGAATTGCCAACCAGATGATGACAGACCCTCTAACAACACATTACTATAAAGAGCATCTCTGTATTAGCAATCATAACATGTGAAAGTCCTTAGGGAAATGAATTATTCTCCACACAGAAATAAAGAAAAATAGATAAATAAATAAATAAATAAATGCAATAATATCAACTTCTAAAAGGGCATCAGGATGAATATGTGAAAGATTGCTAAAAGAAAATTCAAAGAAGCAATCAAAAGAATGGAGTTTGGAGTCTCAAGGTAAATGTCTATTCTTTATGAAAAAAACGTACTACAATCAAGAAATTCTGGCAAAGTTAAACTTCAGAGTAAAAGAAACTAAATGTTAAATGAAGAACTAAATGTTAAAGCAAAAAAAATAAAATAATAATCCTTCAATATTTCAACTTGTATCCAAATGAATAAAATAGAAAAACAAAAATAGAACCAAAAAACTTTCACAATTTAAATATAAAACTGTCCCAAGGTAGGATAAAAACAGATTTTGAGGAACAAATTGTTAAACAAAAATGAATAAAGATACTTAAACAGAAGACACAGAGCCTGCCAGAGAGTTAGGACTGGTAAGTGACTGAGACATAAAAACAAGATCCACAGGAGATAAGGCCATTTATGAAAAAGTAACTAGGCTATTGTTATTACTCAAGGGGAAGGAATTTAGAGAGATTCCCACACTGAGGTCTTCTTTTACAAGAAGTGATTGTGAAGAATTACCTGAAATTACAAAAAATGGAAGGAAAGTCAGCCAAGAGTTTATTAAACACAAGTTGCAGACAAAGTACAGTTCATTAAGTCCCTAAAAACTGCTAGAGTGCCACTATTTCAAACTCTTGCTTTGCTTGTACTTGGTTTTAGAAACACTTCATAATCTCCATCATTTGACTCAGGATATTAGGACCTAGGACTTCTGTTGTTATTTTATGTTCTAAAGAGGGGAACAGAGTGAAGAAGCAGAAGATACTTTTCTAGTATCTGCTTACGAAGTAAAATCCACCTGTGTGATCACTAAAGTCAGATGATGATCCCTGAAGATCACTTAATTGTTGAGAAAACAGTTCTGCAGCCTTCCTGAAATTGCTTGCTCTTTAGGGACCATGAATATAAATTCAAGCTCTGCAGAACTCCTCAGGATTAAAGCTGATATCTTCCAATGTCATTTTACTTGTGCTGCTGAAATGAAGGATCACTGTTAATGAAATTTGTGGGTTTCAGACTCCCTCACGAGCAATGGATAGTTGGTAATATTTGCACGTTATTTTTAACCAGTGTCTATCTTAGATGAATGTAACGGTGTCTGAGAAACCTGTGGCGAATGAAAGTGTCAAGACATGTGAAGTCCTGTTTGTCCTGAGGAAGCTTCTATTACTGGCAAACCAAGAAAACACCCTGTGAACACTTTTAAAATTTGTGAAAAGTAAGTACCCCATTTGATTTTATTTACTGGTATCTCCAATAACTTTAATAGTTCCAAATGTTCTAATATTCCATTACATTTGTGTGTGTGTGTGTGTGTGTGTGTTACAGCTGAGATTTTAGAGACTGAAGTAGCAGCTTTAGGCATTTGGCATATTGTTGTAAATCCTAAGCAGAATTGTTTATTTTAAAAGAATACTAATCAGAAGCTCTATTAAATGAACACTATGTTAACAAAATCTATTGTAGACAAAACAATCCAAATATAATTGAACCACACAGTTTAAGCTGAAGAATTCAGATCATTTGAATCATTTGTGATTCTGAAACTAAGAATGTACCCTGCCAACTTTTGGACATGGTTTCAGTGGAGCTTGGAGGAAGGTGGCTATGAACAGTGCTCTTTGTCGCTCTTTCTGTTAGTAGCTAGTCTCTTGGTTAATTAAATTATATTGAGAATCTGCCCTCTCTCCCTTTGTGAAGGGTGATACTGGATGTGCAGGGACCCCTTTGTCTCTCCACCACTGAGGGCTATGGGAGACCTCCCTCACAGTACCCAGCCTCATGACACCTGTAGCTCCCACTGGCTCCAAGAGGAGGTTGAAGCTCTGCTCATCTGGGAAATGGGCTCCCAAACATGAAGAAGATGCCAGGGCAGTGGTGTCCTTCCCCTGCCAAAGCGGATGAGCTGTCATGGTGAACTACAGGGAGGCATAGCTAGAAAAGGGGAGATGAGACAGACAGAGGAAAGGGTGTGATCCAGGAAGCACCATGCAGGGCACAGCGTGAGCAACAATCTCCCCATAATTTTGTTGTTATGGATATCACGTTGCATATGGAGTTGCAGAACTGCCATTGCACTGATATAACACATATCCTTTCTCCTTGGCCAGAACAACTATTAGCCTTCATTTTCAAGAGGAAAGATATTTTTTAGAGAACACATGCCCATAGTTGTCAATGTGGAAGTCGATCTAGATTTGAGCTGTTCTGACAGTTACAGGTTTGAGCTGTTCAGTTTTACCATGTCTATCCTTTACCACTCTCAGACTCTAATTATTATATGAATCAGAGCATGTCTAAAATGAGAGAGATGTTAAAAAAATGAGTATGCTGACATAATGAAATATCTATTCATAAAAAGTAGTTCTTTTTCTAACTCTGAATTTGTTAGTTATACATTGGATTCAGCCAATGTATTCTCAGCGTCTGTGGAGGCACACCCAAATTGCTGCTTGGCATTAAGGATCTGATAAATTAATTATAGAATATCTACAAAACCTGCACAGCAGCCTGCCTGAACAACTCAGACAGTTCACATTTCAGAATAAAGCTAGGCTTTTGTTCTGCTTCTTTAGCAGCCAAAATGGGAACAGATTTTTCCTTACTGCATTTTGCCCACAGAACAGAAGTCTTCTCTGAACCTTGACAAAGAGAGAAGAGCGTGTTTCAAAACTCCAAGGCATGTAATACAACCCTGAAGCTCACTTGTGATAAAAATGAAACTTTTACTGATCAGAGAATCAGATCAAATACACTGGATTAACATTCATTTGATTTTAAGAAGAATATCCTTTTCTGAGCTTCTATTTGAGTTTCATGGCTAATGGATATTTTCTGGTTTGGGATACACTGAAAATATAAGCATAACTGAGATTCACTTGCTCTTGGATCAGTGGGAGCCAACTGTGCTGCCCTGACAACATCTAAGTGGGATCACTGCTTTTCCGTAGAGCAACATTCTCTGTAATTCCAGAATAGGTAACCTTAGATGCTCTTTTTAAACACACATGACCCTTTCCTTAAATAAAACATATTTTCCTTTGCAAAAGGCATGCATATTCATTACCCTTGCTTATTCATTTTTTTCCAGATGCTATATTTCATTTGAGGCAAATAAGTCTGTCCAGGACATTGATGTTTTTCAACCATAATCCTTTTACTTATTTTATCTTAGATAGTAAGACAATGCACCTGGTATATATTATTGCTTTTCTTAGTCTAACTTGGGACAGAAACATTACAGGAATGTAGTATTTTCAGGAAAGACAGTTTTTCAGACAACCTTAAAGTAGAGAATCCAAACTGATGAGATATATTTATTTATTCATTTATTTATTTAATTTTTTCCCCCTGGCAGGGTGGTAAAGAAATGTTGATTCCAAACTATCTCCTTGTTAGTGCAAGGACTAATAAGGACTAAGCCCCTGAAGTGCAGCTACAGCTTACACCCAGAATATCTGGGTCCTGTTAATGACTTGTGTAAGCTTCTTGTATGGCCTGTAGCAGCAATCACCCACGCCTTCAGAATCAGCCACTGTCCCTAAGGAGACTTACAGAAATCTGTGTCATTCTTTTCTTTCTTACTCCATTAGGAAAGCAGACTTCCATTACAAATTAACTCAAATATTGGATCATGTGATTTACTAGTAATTTTTGAGACTCCTTTAAAAATTGGGTTTAGGATCTGGAAAGTCTGTTTTTAGGATTCACACTGCATTGGAGCAGAACTATGGGAAAAATAATTCTAAATGTGGGTGCTACTATCATTACGATGGATGGAGGTCTCACTGTGGATAGTCCTCTGAAAACATCAACTCCACATTCAGTGATGGTCTAAAAGGCAAACATAAATTATTAAGAAAGAAAATCAGAACAGTATAGAAAATACCATCCCGCCAGTAAACAAAGTTATCGTGTCTTAAGTAATTCATACATTTGTAGTAACACAGGGAAAAAAATGTCAGGTGGAATTTTAAATATTGCAGACAAATGCCAAGGACAGTGAGAGGTATGAATGCATTCTGTGGGTTTTACACGTGCAAAGACTGTTTGGTATAGAAAAGACATGACTGGTGGAGAATGATTGTGAAAGGTGTAGAGAAATGAAATGAGGAATGCTTGTCCTAAGTGAAAAGATCAGGAACCAAGTTTAAAAGAAACAAAAGGAGTACTTTTCACATGGCACTTAACTAACTGATGTACTCCTGGCCACAGAATGTGGTTGAAGCCAAAAATATTAAAAGAGGGATTATAAAAATTTGGGAAGGTTAGGCTCACTAGGGAATATTAAACCTGCTAGTTTACATTCAAACTCTGCCTCAGGATGTGTCTAAATTGCTAATTTCAGGAGCTGGGTGTACAGGTAAAAAATTATTCCCTCCTTGCTTCCTTGCCTTATTTTCTTTGCTCCATATTGAAATTTCTGGTCAAAATAAGAGACAGCAGGAGAACACCCTGTAGCTAAGTGTGCCAACATTTGGGCTGTAGTCAGACACTGTATTTAAAAGGGCTTGTCTTGATGAAGCATGGGAATTGCAAGTCTTCTTTCTCAAAAATATTTGTAAGGTAAAGCAAATTTTTCTGGCTAATTTTAGCTTGTGCAAACTAGTGATCATAGCATTGGGAGCAATCTTTCATAGCTACAGATGAGCTGAGGGGTGGCAAATACTTTCTCATCTGTAAGTTATGGTTTCAAATTATTATCATTACTTTGCTGATTGTTTGTGCTGTTTTTATTTTTTTTTTTTTTTTTTATGGCAAGAGTGGGTACTTGTGCTTGATGCCATGTTATTATTGGCAAGGATGATTCATAAGGCATGGTGTTCACAGTAATGGTCTCATTCTGTGGTCTCTCACACAGCAATTGTCTCACAGAATGGTATCAGATTTTCTGGGTTTGTATTGCTATTTGTTCCATAAAATACTGTCATGTATTGCCTGTATAACAGCCTTCTATTTCTCTCCATCTGCCCTGTTTCTCCAGCTAGTCTGGCCAAGTGTTGGAAGGCTATAAAATTAGATGTCTTCTTTCAAATGATGAACTTTGTATGCTATTAATCCCTCCCAACACTCTAATGATTTATGGAACATTGTAGTCTTTTTACTTATGAAGTTTCCATCTGATCCTTTAGACACAGTCACAACCATGTAACCATCAGACCAATTCAGGAGCAACTCATTTCCCTTCCTGCTCTAAAGCAGTAATTTCCTTTTCTCCTAACAGGAGGAGATGAGAAGTCATAGGATTTCTGTCACTGTCACTGCAGTTATAAGAACTAGTTTGCTGAATGTGGAATGAGTCTGGGACTCCAGCCTTTTTTTGCCCTGTGACTGGAAGAAACTGTCAGTAAGTTACACTTCTTAGTACTCTTCTGTCCTGTGAAGTTTACTTGAGGTGAATGAACTGAGCATGGGCTCAGTTGCCTCTTGGTGTTTTTTTTCTTCCCATCCTTCCATTCATGTTAGTCTGACAAGCAAAGGAGCTGGCATGGGTGCTACAGCATGATATAGCCTAGTCTTCAGTGACGATCTTGCCCCTGTATTGGCAGAAGAATCGCCAGAGCTGGATAAGGCTGCTCCAGCAGACAGCTGTCCTCGGTCCTCTTGTGGCCCTCTCTCCACAACATCAAGTATTTGGGCCAAGTACAAGACTAACTGCAAAAGTACCTATGATCTTCAGTGGTGTTAAGATAATTTTATTAAAATCCTTCTCTCTCCTGAGCTACTTTGCGGTCTTCATTGTAATCTGAAATGTTATAGGTGGGCTTTGGATGGTGTCAGGGCAGACGGGTACATCTAAGCCAAGTCATCTTCTGCATACCTTGCATTCAGCAGGCAGGAAAAAGCACTGTTTTGGCACAGATCACATGTTCTACTTTAGACTGGTACTTCAGGATGAGATGAAGCATGCTTTGGCATTGCCTGATTCTTTACATCAGACAGCCTGCAGAGACTGGCTTGGACGTGGGTTGAATATCCCTGAGGAAGGAGAGTTTCATGGATAACTTAGCTGACTTAACATCAAGCTTCCATCAAATGAGCAAGTCTCATCTTTACCCCTTCGGTTTCCCACCACACCCTTCTTTAGGGCAGCAATTTGTTCAATCCCACAGTGACCCAGTTTCTGGGACATAATTGACAGAAGGGCATATACTTTTTTTTTTTTTTTTTTTTTTTTCCCCCAGGGATGATAGCTTCATGATAATTTGGCTTCTGGAACCAGCTCATACCTAAAAGATCCAAAAAATTCCTTTTCCTTGTCAAAAAAATTAGTGGGAACTCACTGACAGGAAAAGACAGTAGGAGGACTCCATTTCAGCAGCAAGTAGTAGTTACATAGACTTTTCTATACCATCTTTCTCCATGCATCATCATTCCAATTATAATGGTTGCTGTGGAATAGATTGCCCACATCAGTCTTATAACTGAATATTTCAGTGTAAACACCTTCATATTCTCATGTGCAGTTGCAGTCTAAGAACTTCAGTGTGGGCAGAAAAGCAGCTGGCTCTGCAGAGTGGCTGCCTCCCAGGCTGGACATGAGAAGAAGGATGAGGAAGTGAAGGTTTAGGTCTGGGTGCCATCAGGCTGATCACTCTCAATAAAAGATAGAGGAATTAAAAATGGATCTCAGTGGAGTTACATTAAATAAGTCCCTTTGTGACATAGCACTAAGACTCTGTTTAGCTTTCTGATTGTAGTAGTTGGTCTCAAGTCTTGATTTCTCTCCTACGTGAAGATGAAGATTTCACAGAAATTTTCACCTTAAAGGTTATTTCTGATCTGTTAAAAAGTCTAGTTTGGATAAAGAGGCAAAGAATTGAGATGAAATGATGTTTTCCACTGAGAACTGGTGAAGACTATATGAAGTCACCATGTCATATGGATTTGCTTAAACTTCAGTAATAATAATTCACATGTACACTTTATAGTCTGTGTGCTAAAGCTTAGCACAGCCTTCCTCTAAATCCTGACATGTGTTTTTTTCCTAGCAGAACAGAACCTAAATACTTGGTAAGTGGTGTAATGCAGTGGTAAAATGATAAAACTCATATTCAGCTAAAATTGTGCTTTACTGCCCTCTTGTTTCTTTTGGCTCAAGCAAGAACAAAGAAAAAATGGAAAAGAAAGTCTTAATGAAAATAGAGAATGGTGGTGCCAGACAGAGGATGTGACCTGTCAGAGCACTGATCTCAGGAGATTGCTCTACGAATCCCAGCCAGGTTGGCAGCTGCTTTTTGTAGCTTCTTGCTCCAGCATCACATAGAAATTCCTAAAGGCAAGCAGAGATTTTTTTCACTGAATTTTAACTGACGCAATCCTGATTCCTTTAAGAAATGCATGTTTTCCACCACTTCCAGACACAATCTTATTCTTTACTCCAACACATGCTGCATCAGTGATGGAGACTGAAGGGATTTTGGTTCAATTTAGGTTAAGCGGTGTGTGTATCTTTCTTTTATGTATTATTGTAGTGATGCCTTAGCTCTTTCGAACTGGATTGGGCAAAAGTTTTGAGGAAAACTTTAAAGCCTGGCACATGAATTTGGACTTAAGAACTGATCCAAAGTCTGATGAAACCACAGAGAGTTTGTTAGATTGTTGTTCAGACCCTAAATAGCCAACCTGATCTTTTCTACCATTAAGGGAAGATTTATGAAAGAGGAGAGAGGCAAAGGGGATAACAAATGGATTGTGATACATTTGCAGTCCAATGAAATCCTATTCACAGTGGAGCTAAACTCCTCCTCTAATCCTGGGTCTAAACTTGCAAAAGACATCTTCTCCCAGGCATTGATATTAGCTTTTACAGGTAAAAGTTGTCATGAAGTGTGCCCATTCTCTGTGCACCTTGGATGCCACTTCCAACACAAAGAAGCTTCATTACACAAAAAGCTGTTTAAACAGCTCCACCCACTCCAAAAAAAAAAAAAAAAAAAAAAAGAGCTGTTTAAACTTTGTAAACACATTTATGTTCCAAAGGTAGCATTTAAGTCCTAAGCACTTTCTGAAACATCCATCCAGTAAAGAAAAACACGAACAGGGAAATCTGGGAGGAAGATCTTGTCAAAGAGGTAATTTTAAAATAATCTTAAAACCTGGTTTTCCACATTCAATTGTTAAGAATAGCAATCGCTGCCTCCTGAGAGCTGATAATAAGCAAGAAAGTATTGCATTAGGTTTTGGAGAAAAATGTCCTTTTGGAGAAAAATGTCCTTGAAATTCTCTTGTATGGAAAATGAACACAAGAATGTCTCACAAGAATGGAGATCTTTTTCTCTGTGAATACAAAGCAACTTAAAAATCATAAGAGTAATATGCATCTATCTATCCAGTGGCTTTAGAGGAGAACCATTTCTATAGAGGCTAAGGAGCAATAAACTGAACACTGAATGAATATGTATTTTCAAACCTCAGAAGTGGGAATATGATTCATCTGAACAAAAATATGCATCTTTACAGTGGTTTGAATTTAAGTCTTTTTTCTTTACCCTTTCTTTATCTTCTTTAGACTTACCATATATGGATAGGCTCAGGCTTATTAATTCATTGCACATAAAATAGACTGAAACCATAATCACTCATTTCTGATCTGATGAAAATGGACATTATTTAGTTTCAAGAAATGATATGTTTTGATGTGCCCTTTTATGTGTTAAGCATTAAAACAGATCAATATTAACTCTGACTACGGGGGAAGAGAGGAGACACTTTAGGCTAACTTAGCTAGAAGCATACATGTGTAGGTGGGAGGTCAACATTTAAGCCTCTGCTTTGGCCCCAATCAATCTACCATGAGCCCTACAACTAAGCTGTCACTTTCCCTGTGTAAAAGAAACCCACTCAGTCTGTTAGCTTTGGAGAGGGGTCCTTTGACCAACCTTGTTTTTTGATAGATTTTACTCTTTGGGGATAGGGAAGAAAAAAGAAAAAAAAAGTAATTAAATTAGCAAGTTGGCCAGCTGCAGTGGAAAGGAAATAATGAAGGGCTGTGCCTAAGATAGAACAACACACCTATTTCATCTGCGCCTATTTCTGAGCTGTCGTTTACTTTGATTTATAACCATGGTTTTGAAATATTTTAATGTCAAGAATGTAGCTTGCTCCAAGATTTGAAATAGCACAGACGTCAAAGCCAATAAATATCACACCTTGAACTCAGACAATAAACCAAATGCACCAAGAAAGGACCTGCATTTTTAATTAATTAATCACAAAAATGCTGTGCTCTGGCCCATGATGCAGGATGTCACTTAGAAGAAAAACATATGTTCCTGGACCCTGTCAGGAGAGATTCCCTGCTTGGCTTTGACTTGATACATCATATTCAGGTGCACTGTGGTATGCCTTGAAGTTCATACCAAAAACAGTTGCTGGATTTATTGTCCCATACAGTAAATTTAGTGCCAGATCCACTGTAAGCATCCAAAAGAATCATTTGCTTATTTTTGTCGAGTAAACAGATAACTATCAGTGATCTTTGAAGTCAGGAAGAGACTAGTATACAGATTTAAGAGACTAAATGTCTTACTTGTCTGGTAAAGGGATCGAATATTTTTCATGCCTAGATCACTGGCTCAGATATATCTAATTCTAACATTACACAAAAGTCGCTATCATCTCCCATTGTTTAAAGAGCAGCTGCTATGAAAAAAATTAGGTGATCACTAAACTCTTAACAGGCAAATAAGCGTACGTCAATTGACACTCAATTGGTAAAAAAAGGGAAAGGCAACCTGAATAAAATAAGAGCCCAAATACATGCCCCTTTCATTACCACTGTTGAACCAAACCTCTCTTTGTATTACTGGAATGTTTGCATAAGCTTTATTACTTTCCCATTTCCAGACAGCACTCCAACTTGAGCTGAAGAAATACCACAAGAAAATCTGCTCTTACTGAATTTCCAGATGCTTGAAGCAGGTTGGCCTGGGAATTGCAATGTATCCATCAGACCTCTTTCCTCCTTTTCTCTTTATAGTCCTCATGATCCTGGTAGATCACCACCTTCCAGATGTGGTAAGCAACACAGATATCACCTTTACAAAGCTGCACTGTTCTTTGTCTATCACCTAGCATTGGAGAAGGATGGGGCACCCAAGGGCTGTGAGATGCAATAAGGTGGTAGATATTGCCCTCCCCTTCGTTTACCCCCCCAAAAAGTGGTTTCCAGGTTTAAGAGTGAATGGACACAGAGATGTTGCAGGAACGAGCAAAGAGTATGCTGACACATTAGAGACAAAAAATGTAGCTCCCAGAGGAGGGGTCAGAACAGGTGATTGAAAGCATGGCTTAAACAGCAGGGCAGAATGACTTGTTTTAAGCTGGTTAAAACAAGCAGTTTGGGAACTAGCTCTGGCTTCAGCAGCCATGTACTTTAGCTCCTCCAGCTCAGTCTGTTTGGGGAAATATCTCTTTTTCCTTTCCCAGAGGAACATTGTGTGATGATAGCAAGTATCAGGCAAAAGCCCAGGTCACCGTGCTAGTTTGGTAAAACAGGTGATGAAACAGGGCCAAACTGAGGTCAGGAAGTCAGCCAGCAGGTTGGGGTCAGGAACAAACAGGAGCAAGACTGCAATGCAACCCCAGGAAGGCCAAGGGCGAGAGAAGCTTGAGAAGTCACCAAGGAAAGGGGTGTCAGTTGTGGCTGAGGCTTTCCTGCAGCACAGTGTGGGTGAGCTCCCTCAGTATCATCACCTTGCTATACAAATATGTGAGAGAAAGCATATTTCATACATGCTGCAGAAAATGGTGGCAGAGTTTGCGGTGGTCTCTAATTTCATATGATAGTGATGGTTTCATGGTTTCTGGTGTCCTCCATCTATCCACCCCTGCCAAGAACCACACCACCTATGGTTCCTCTGCCAAGCATTTTAGCCATCCTCAGAATAGATTTTTGAATGCCTGAAAGACAGTGAGCAGGAGCCATTTCAAACATTTCATTTATGTGCTTAACTGAAGTATTTCTTTCCATGGTCTGCACTGAGATCCAACCCTGTAACTACCCCAGAGTGTGGGTGGGCAGGATTGTTCCCTGCTCTTTCATTCTTAAATGCTATAGTCCTTTACATTCTTCCTGGATATTTTGAAATATAGGGATTCTGCTCATCAAAGTTCAATGTGCAGCACGCACAATATAGGACTTAAAGAAAAGCTGTGTTCCGTACTTATGGTCAACCTGTGGCTCATTTTTGGCAAGCAACTGTTGCAGAACCCTGATTCCAGCTACACAAAGACTGTTTCAGAGCAAGTAAATCCTCAGGTGGTGCAAATTTCTGCTCTTCTGAAGGTTGCAGTAATAACGCTTGGGGCCTAACGCAGTCACACCCCACAGCCCTCCCAGCTGCACTGAGTCACCAGAATGATTCAGAGCAACCCTGGTAAAGTGCCCTAAAACCTATCCTTTGCCCACCTGTACAGCCTCCTCAGGTTGTGTCATGCTTTTACAACTTGTCAACAAGTATTATTTAGAACTGTTGAGAAATCACAATAGGAACTTCCTCCTGCCTTTAAAAAGTGATATTCATAAAGCACTTGGCATTTGCTCTGATGTAACTTCAGGAGTTCCACTTCTAGTTCCAACTTAAAACCAGGAAAAGCAGAAGTGGAAATATATTTTTAATAGTTGACCAATAATTTTCAGACCTTGACATGGTCTCAGATTCAATGTAGCTTGCCAAATTTGGGATGAAATTTTGAACCTGTTTAAAAGTTTCACAGGAATGAAAGGCATCACAGAGTAGTAGTTAGAGTAGGCAATATGAAGTGAGTGATCTGAATTATTTTTCAGATATGGTCCTGGGATGGTTGTGTACCCACAGAAAAGCTCTGAATCTATCTGTATTTCTAAATAGGCACACAGGAAATAGCATCTATAATTATATTTTGCATAATAAATGCAGTATATTAAAATGATTACATAATACTGTTCCTAATAATACTACTCCGAAAGGCAGTATAAAGGTAATTGAATAACAAACAAAAGGCATGCTAAAGCTAAACTGCAATAAGGCCCAAATCCAGCTAAGCACTTAAACACATGCATAACTTCAAGCAGTAAGTATTAATGTCTCTCACATATATGATGTCCTGCATATGCTTAAGTGCTTAACTGGACTGGAGCCTAAATTCACAAAAGCAACACTAAATCTCTATCCTTAATTTTTGCACCTTTGCTAAATACTCGCTTTAATGCTCTTTATATTCACAATTTTATTTATATTTGCAGGAAAGAAATGTACTTCTGTATGGTATTTGTATGTCCATGTGCATGTGCATCTGTATGTCTGTAGTCTAGGCATACTTTTTAGAGTGTTCTCTGTCCTTTCTGATATAAATATTTTCCTGTTGATCAGACCATTAATATGCTACTGCATTTGTTCAAGCAGCACCAAAACATTTTTTTCATAGAACTTTCCTGCCAAAAGGAGTGCACTGCCATGAATATCACCATTGTATTCATAAGACATGACACAGCCCCACAGTATTTAAGTGACAAAAATAACACTAGTCAGCCTTGATACAAAAGCTGTGAAAGTTTGTTAATGTGGTGCTGTGTTTTCAGCAGGGCTTATAGTCTTACACATAACACAGTCCTTAATGAAACAACCTAATGTTCAAATCACAAAATGACATCTGGATGATATTCAGCCTTCTCAGAGGGCACATGGAAAGAAAATAGGTCTTTTGACCAATGGTCATGGAGACATAGACACAGGGTGGCATTAATATTAGTTAAAACTTCTAAAATTCTTCAGATGAGAGCCATTGTCAGGGTTATTATACACTGTAAGTGTGACATCTACCCAAAAAAATTAGAATTAATTAAAAATAATTTAATCTAACCTTATTTTCTGTTTATTTATCTATTTGGACACAAACATGAAGTCATTATTTACATGGCTTCTTGCTTTGAAGGAAGAAATTTCTAAAAATGAAAGTAATGCCATCTGTTACCTGTTTTCTCAAGCCAAATGAAACTATTTCCAATACAGAGAGGTGTGTGCCAAATGGCTTAGAATTCCAGTTTAATTTCATTCAGGGCCCAACTCTCTAAATGTTTATCCAAAGCTCCTCTGAATGAATCAGATCTTCAGACAACCAGATTAAGATGAATAATTATTTGCCTATATTATTGTTGCGTTGGTGTAAAGCAGATGTTTTAGGATTATGGTGGTTAGAAATGGATTAAAGCATATGCTAAAAGGTTAGCTTTGTTCAATATTTTAAATCTGTGTCTCAGTTTCAAGTGTTCCTGTAGCAATAGTTACAGTGATTTGTGTATCTGGGTTAGTTTAGGTGTTGCAAGTTGATGATAAGACCTCAATAGGCTTTGTGGCTCTGTTTTGAAGAATGGTCAGTTTAAGCTTATCCAAAGCTTGTGTGATAGCTCCAGTATTGAGAAATTTGATGAAATTTAACTTTGTATAATATGACTTTATATTTTGGGTTGAATCATGAGTGGGAAGCTTTGTTGTCACATTCTCCTTTGGTCTTCAAGTAATCTATTAGAAAAGTCTCCCAGAACGTTTGGCTCCATTTATTTAATTATATATTTTTATCTGAAGTTTTATTATATTCTTATTTCATCCATTCTACTTATGAGTTTATTTTATGCCTGTGTCCAAAAGCACCTTTCAGGAAAATTATGCATCTGTCAGATACTCATTTTGAGATGAATATGGAAAAGAATTACGATAATAAAGCTACCACTACATACAAATCTTATTTAAGCTTCTTTGCCCTGAGGACATGACAATAAGAAGTCATGCTAACACTTATAGAAGATGTTTCTGTCAAAGTACATATATTTTAATTCAAATTCTACCCATACTGTATATCTAGATGTTGTGAAACACCACTAGTATTTTTCATCACAGGCAAATTTCTGACCAAATAACTGAAAGACACAGGAATTTGGAAGCGGGAAAATGAAATAAATAAATAGAAAGATAGATAGATAGGTAGATAGATAGATAGATAAACAACAACAACAAACAAAATGATGCCTCAGAGATACTGGAGAAAACCAGATAGAAAAATATGTTATTTGTTACTGGAACTTAAAAGGTTAGTTGAGCAACTGGCCAGCAATATACCATGACTGTTCTGTGGCTTGACTGTTCAGAAATGCCCTATTTTTCATATTTCATTTCATATTTTTAAACCAAATAATCACAGAGATCACAGATACAGTATTAACATCTGAACAAAGAAAAGAGTGACACTCCTGAAAAATTGAGCTAATTTGTATCTACTGAAAGGTTGAACAGGAGGTAATTCCATAAACCTTTAAAAAGTGATGTATTACATTTATATTTTAACAAAGAATTACAGTTTGGCATTTTTTATATGAACTATTTTGCTCACCATTGACAGTGATAACATCACACTCCCACAAAATATTGATATCAAGGTATTTATTTTGGAAGGGAACAATGCAAACCTAGATAGTGATTTGAACTAAATCAGTAAAAAATGCAGTAATGCAAAATGTAGAATATTTGCAGTGTAACTCACATTACCAAAGAAACAGATAAATGGATTACTGAAGAACAAAAATCCAGGCATAGAGTAATCTGAACCTTCTAAAGGTTGTTATTAGTTAATGCACACAAACACTTGAATTTCTTCATTCAGGCGCTTTAACTAAGGATAATGCATAAAAACACTTTTCTTTGAAACAAAATATATCTTCCTCATTTTCATTGGCCAAACAGGTAAGATTAAATGATACTTTATTTATTGAAACAGTGTTATTTGGGAACTCAATCATTTTTATTGAGGAAAAGCTCAGTGTGAATTAAGCTGATGTCCAGAATTTAGACAGTAAAAAGGGTTTGAAATATCAAGAAGTCGAGATTACAAATGAATGCCGCTCCTGCTTTGCTTCCTTGTTTAAGACATTAAGACGTATTAGCTTCAAGTATACCAGATCTGAACAGACCTGGGTTTAAAATATTAAAAAAAAAAAAAAAAAAAAAAAAAAAGCAGAAGGAAGAAAAAAGGAAAAGTTTTAAATCTCCATGGGCAGCAGAAAGAAGTTTATATTCCTCAAAACCTACTTCTACCTTTAAAATAATTCCAGTGATGAAATTTGATAAATTGACTATACCAAATGGGAACGTCATATACAGCCCTACCTTTAGTTAAGGTAAACTATTTTTCATAGGATTTATGATCTTCTAACCAAAAATATTCTTTCCTAGTTTCTCCACCAGAGCTCTGAAAAGGTGTGTAAATCAGCAACCAAGAAATTGAAAAAAAAAAAAATCACTTTTATTTTCATTTGTATGCAGTTGTTTAATTTACATTAAAATGTAGCAAAATGATTATCCAAGATATGCTTGTGAGTAATCATGAACCTAGGGTTAACACTTTGCAGTGTTTTCAGGAGTACCAAGAAGTGTATATTTAGGTATTGGTTCCAGAGCACTCACAGCAATTCTACTATGCACTGTTGTCTTGGTAATTGGTTTTAGAGGCACTTCATCCATATCCATTTGGAGCAATTCTTTTAACTGGCACTAGAAACTTTCATTGTTGTGATTACAGTGAAAAACTTAATTGTCAATTGCTTTTGTTTAGAATTGTAAAAATAAAACTTTGAGTAAATGCCCAGAGCATTGAAATGATAGTAGTTTACAATGCTGTAGGTTTACTAGAGATGCATGATTTCCACCAATAACAAAGGAGTGATTTCGCTGACTCTGGCAGTCTTTTCCAGTTCTAAGTTCCTATATTAGAGACGTACACAATAAAAGCAGTGTAGAAGTTGTGAATTTAACCCTAGTATTATTATCAGGAATAATATAAGTAGAGAATTTATAAAATGTTACTTTCTCTAGAATGATTTCCTGTCGTAATCTTTAAACAAAACTTGACAGATTTGAAATGTCCTATATAGTTTTCAGTTGCTTCCATGGTTTTAAGTAAAAGGAAGTCATAAACCTATTAAAAGAATTTAAAAGATTATATACTGAATTCTTCAAATATATTCAATTATGTGGTCACATTTGCCCAAGAAATTACCATTACTGCAAGCAAAAACTGTTTTACATTTACAAACTGAATTTACATCCAGACCAAGTAACAGCCTACTCAAACTGCATGTATAAATGGATTTGAAAACCATTTCTCACGTGGAAATACAAAACAATCAATATTTAATATATTTTAGAGATAATGACGTACTTTAAAAGTTTTTTTTGTTGTTGTTGTTATTTTCCCTATGTTTACTGGAATTCATTTGATTGAATTAAGAAGATAGCAGCCAACATGTCATGTCCAGTCATGTAAGCTTTTATTTATCCGTTGGTTGGCACAGGATAAGAAGTAGCACTGACAGTTTCCTCCAGCTAACATATCTAACAATACCTTTTGTTCTCTGAAAACTAGACAACATTTCTCTGATGGGGTTCTTGTATGTTTTTTTCCCTAATCAACTTGCCAACCACTTTGCCTGCTGCAGAGGTCCCATCCAACTTAATATACTGCAAACATACCGTTCTCTGACTCACTTGTAGTCAAGTGATATCCTGAAACAGCAGAGGAATAAAATTGCCTTATAGTGTTTATTTCTCTTTCTTTTTTCTTTCCTTTTTTCTTCATTTTCTGTTTTTACACACCTGCAGAAAGCAAGAAATAACTTGGCTACTGGTATAAACCTACACTGATGGAATAACTTGGATTTAAAACAAATCAAAACATTTTTGATAATTCAGGTGTTGTGCCAAGAACAGGAATTTGAGCTCGATCAATGATTGTTTTGGTCATATCATGCCCTTCCCATAAACTAAACAGTACTGACACCTAAACTAAAAGAAGATTTACAGAAGAACACAGGAAAAAGATTAACTAATAGGTGATAATTATTTAAATGTAATGAACCTGCAGATGATACATCTTTGAGGTCCAATTTTAACATATTCAAAATTACCAGGAGAATGCAAAACCAAGATGTAATCTCCACCTTTAAAATTCTTCAGTAGTTCAGTTGATCTCCAAATTTATGTTTTGGTGGAATATACATGTTCAAGCAAACTATATTAAATACCTGAACACAGAAATTTGCTATACCTGTGATACAAGTATAAGGAACAGAAATCACAGATTGGACTCTGATAATGTTGCAGAGATGTCAGGTTTACACAAACTCACATTAGAAATCACAGAAAATTCATCACTGAACAGGAGTGAGTCCAAATCATAAGCTATTTTGTTTTTATATATCAATATGGTATTATTGGATTATTAAAATGTTAACTATATGTGTGAGTATATGAGTGTATATATATATATATGATGCAGACTTATCAACTGAGGAATGAATTCAAGACTTCAGTACTATTTTATATTGCAAGTGCAGTCTTGGGAAAACACACTAATTGTTTCCTTCTTTAGCAAGGTTCTGTAGATACTGTTGAGTAATGGAATAAGTGCTCAGAAAAAAACCTGTTGCCCCCAGACTTTTTCTGTATTTCATGGAAATTGTGTCATCATATCAAAACTAAAAGTTGGCTTCAAGATAACATCACATTGAACAAAAGGGTGGTGTGAGGAGATGGGGTGAGGCTGGCATTGATTGCAGAGTTTCATTTCTTCTTCCTGGGCAACCATCCATATCATTTGTTCACCTGTCACATATAGGTTGTGAAAGAATGCAATATGTTGAAAAGTTTTTAACCACAAAGATGCTATCTGAGCAACTGTCAGAGTGCTTTCAAATGTACTATAATCAACAAAGATTTGTTTTAGAGACTTGATAAGGGTGGGGTTGACTACAGCTTTTTGTTTAAAGTGGTTAGAAGATTGCTATGGCAGTGACTAGGGCAACAGCAAAAACAAGGAACCAGCCAACACAGCATATACGTATATTACATATACTACCCCTTTTACATCAGCTGATATGGCAGAGCTTCAACTCCCCTAATCGCTTTTCCATTTGGCCAATAGAAACTTAGACAACCTTAATTTCAGATGGAGTGAACACCCATTCAAGGCTTCAAGTCAACTACCACAAGCAGCCTAGTGCAAAAGAGATTTATAATATGTGCAAACTAGAAAATATTTCTGGAAATTCACATTAATGTCTTTCAGTAAATGAGTAATATTTAAGGTTTTTGAGTATGATTTTATGTTCAGCAGGTACCCAGAATTTTATATTTTCTCAAGTACAATCAATGCAGTGAAAAACCTGCTGAACTTCAGAATCTGTCTCTCTCCCTCCTTCTCCATTTCTTTTATTCCTTTGTTTATTTACCTGTTTTTGATGAAGGAAACACAACAGCTCAGAAAATAATTCTAGAGAATAACAAAAAAATAGCCTCTATAGCTGGCTTTTTAATGTCATCTGAATGTCCAACTCTACCAATTGATTGTGGTACTTATCAGATCAGAGTTTATAACTTTTTATTACCTTTTTTTTAGGGATCTGGAATTACATCCCTCTAATCTACCTGCATCCAGTTATGAAGAATTATTCTATTATACACGATTTTGGTGGAAAATAATACTTTCTACACAGTTTCATTTAGAATGACTGCTTATTTTTGAGGGTTTCTCAGAAGAGAAGAAAAAATTGAATCAGATCACACATACATTATGCAAAGTTCAATTAAGTAAACATAAGGTGAGAAAAATAAGATCTGGGCACAATGAGGACCAATGTCTTTCAAGAGCCTTTAATTTCAACATATTTGTGTGTTGGCCTGTACATATTTACCAGAATGGATGTCTCTTACCTGGTGATGGGAAAACCTACAAGAGAAGATTTGTGACAGATATCTATCCCAGTTTATGAACACGTAAAGAACAGCACTGACTTTCTACCAACAAAACATAGTGCTATGGGAGAATACAGGGCCAGGAATCTCAAACCACTTGTGCTTGCATTACTGTAACTGTGAAGTTCAAAGCCAGTATGTATTAAGGTTCAGTAAGAAATGGAAATATTTTTCAGGTATCTACCTTGTTTTTTCACAAATATTAGTAAGTCTGTAATTTGGAAACACTGATTGCTTTCATCTCTCTACCACTCTTAAATGTAACTTTAAACATTTGTGGAAATTTGCTCACTGGCTGAAATGTAGTGGTTTTGCCAAAGGTAGAAGTCAAACAAGGAAGACAGATTAAGTGTAAATTCTTGAAAGCTGGCAGAATTAACTAGAATTCTGTTTAACAGCTCAATTCTTAAATTATTAACGATTTGTCCTTGCCAACCTGAAAAAAGTTTGTAACTGTGGATTTCTTCTAAAGCCATATATCTTATTGATTTTAATATATTTTCAGTGCAATCAGTCATAATACAATGGAAAACTCATTGAACATAAATTAATCCATAATGTGCATTTATATGGAGTTCATTTCTTGAAAGAGAAAATTCATAAGGAGGCTTCTCTTTCAAATTAACTGTTCCATAAGGGTGAAATCATCAATTCAGAATATGGACAAAAATCAAAGCATGTCTTATTTTACAGACATAGTAACTTGGGTTTAGTCCTTGCACCCACTGAAGTCAACAGTGAATTGTTACTGACCTCAGCTAGAGCCTAATCAGTGCTTCAGTTTGGGACAATAAATTACAATCTCCTAATTGTCCCTACAGAACAATGTTTCTGGACTTGGACCCTCACCGCATATTTTCCCTGGACCGAGATTCTTTGGCTTTGCAAGAACAGTTAACAGTGTAAATAATGCCAGATCTGTAGGTTACATCTGAACATCATAAAAATTTGAATAACTAGTTTTGTATAGGTGTTGACCAGTCTGGCAGCCTAGATCTTCAGATGCATTCAACAATCACAGTTTTTCAAGGGAGTGTTTTTAAGTGAGTATTTTGCACCTGCAATAAATTACTTAAGTACTGTGAATGTCTTTAGTTGAGGGAGCATGTTTGCCTTTGTAAGTCTATGAATCCAGCTGTATCCCAATCTAGCATGCACATTTGTTTGTGATATACAATTGTGTTTACGTTTTCATATAGCAATTCGTCTTATACACATATCTATATAAAAATTCATCTTAGTCATATACATTTTGGGGATCTGAATCTGTAACATGAGGTTTTGTGCTGCACAGGGAACTAAAGAAGAAAGAGTGATATACCAAGTCATGATAATTTGCTATGTACACACTAATATTACTGAAACCTTAACTTACTGATAGCACAGATCAATGCATTTAATCTCATCTAATCAAATCATTTGGTACCTTTCCCTATCTAACAATCCACCAAAAGTGTAGTGCTGAAGAATCTCATGCTAGCCATTTAGATGTGCATTTTTTATACCAGTATCATCAAATATTATTTCTTGACGTACATTTTCTCTCAGACCATGCAGTATAAAATCGTAACAGTATAATCTCGAAATCTATGACCTGCATCACAGATTGATTCTAATTGTTCAATGCCAGTTAACTTTAAATATCTATTGAACTAATGTTTTATTTACAGCTTATAAATGTTATTTTATGGCTTGCCTGTGTGTTCATTTCTAATCCTGTTGTAATTCTCAAAGCTGTGTATAATTGTTTGAAGTTTAAAATGTGATTTACTAAAATGAATTTTTCTCTCAAGAACAGTGTATTGTACAAAACAATAATGACCTAGAATGCTTCATTAATTCAACAGTGTTTCATTAAATTAATAAATCACTGTGAAAAAAAGACTGAATTAATCTTTCTGAACTGAAAGAGAGTACAAATGTCACTAGAATGTTTTTACATTCTTCTTCCAAAAGTTCTCTTAGGAAAAAAGTCACATATGAAACTCACAATTCTTCCAAATATTTTAAAGATGTTTGTTTTCTTGCACCTCATCTATGCTACCATATATAACCACTTCTGAAATGGATATTGTAGGATATTTTGGAATAACTCTTTCCAAAATTTCTTTTTATTACTGTCATTGTTTATGATGTCCGGGCTGTTTTTCCTTTTCTCTTTTCAGCAATGTTCATTGAAGACTCACTGAGAATGAAAAACTTTTATTATGATAATATAGTAGTAATGTTGCTTCACTGGAGAATTCTTAACACTGTTTAGTTTAAAACTGGGGAGCCAGAGTGTGTTCTTTCTTAAAGTCATCATCGGCTTCTAACAATGAAAGGTTATAAAATTAAGATGCTTTGAAGAGAAAAGCCTAGAAAAAAAAGAGAAGGGGGTAGGGGGTTGGGAGGAAGAAAGAGCCGAAGTTCTGCTTTATGTATGAGAATTAATTTAACATTGAAAGTAAAGATAATATGTTAAAATGTGATCCAATAATACTAGGTACCTGAAAGAATGATCTATAAAACATTTTCTCATAGGATTTTTTCCTATTTTGCACAGGTAATCTCTTAGTCTTATATGTCTTAAGACATCTAGTCTAGATGTCTTAAGACAGCTAGTTGTAAGAAAACCTAGAAGAAATCTAGTTCTATTTTTCAATAGAAAAACTAACAATTATTTTCCTGATTAAAAAGCTGTAAGAACTATTTATATATATATATAGCTTGGGTTTCTGAAAAAAATCTAACCAATGCTTTTATCTCCTATTTTTGTTTCTATACTTCTGTTTGTTTGTTTCTATTTTGTGAGAAAGTGGAAAAAATGGAAAAGAGAGAAAAGATAACTTTTTTTCATCTTCGTGTTTTCCTCAAAAAAAAAAAAAAATTTCAACCAAATCTGTTCGTATTATTTTATTTATATTTATATATAAAGCATTTTACAGGATCAAGCTCTAGGCTTGTTTTAAAAAAGAAAAATTCAAGAAACTTAGGGCAGCCTTCCAGCTAGCATTATATCTTATGCTGTGGCTCAGCAAGACCAGCAGTCTAAGAAAACCAACAAACCCTTAACCCTTTCTCACATGAATGAGACTCAGCAAATTATAAATGCAGACTTTTTCAATGCTGTAGATTTTATTATGTAGCACAAACTTGTAAGAACATAAATGCTCCCCCTTGATAGCATTTGTTCATTCAAAGAGCCTCAGTTGCTGACAGCCCTACTGAAAGAAGTGCTTTTCAGTGGTCATGGAATTATTGACCAGAATTTGTGACTGCTGCCTTATAGGGCCATCTGTCTACAACACACAATCAATGGAGCATGCCTCCTGGAAACCCCATGGCCTGCCACTGTCTAAATTAGCTGGTAGCCCAAAACAGGCCTCATCTGCTGCCTTCCTGGGAGGTCACGTTCATAGTCACTGCTTTCAGCAAGGAGTAGGCAGCACCACCTGAATGCCAAACGTATCTTTCACAAGAGCATCCATGCTCTGACTTACTACAAGCTCTTTCCTCTAACCTGGAAGATCTAGAGCCTTACAGAACTGAAGCTATGGGACAGTATGGGTCAAGTTATGGGATTTACAGTGTGGGAAGTAGAACATCAGGGTGGAACTTTGGTTTTCTGCTCATATACCTTAGCAAGTGAATGAGTTGCACAAACCACTCAGTTAAGAAGTGAAGGAAGTGTTTTCCTACACAGAGGGAATTGGTTTTATATGGAGAAGTGAAATTATTTTGCAGACAGAAAAAAATGCCCCTCATTTATACTCTATATGTTATTACCAACATACATATAAAACATATGTGACTTCTCTATTCATCAATCCATTGCATTCCCCCAGAGAATCACAGGAAGATTTTGGTTGGAAGGAGCCCTTGAAAGCCCCTATAGATAGAAGCTAACCTCCATCTATACTTGGACAGTTCTGAAGTTAGATCATGTTGACAAGTTCTGAAAATCTTCAAGGAAAGTTGAAGATTTCACCGCTTCGCTGGTCCTCTGCTTCAGATCTGAACTGCTCATGCTGTGAAAAAATTATTTCCTTACATCTGATCTGAATTTCTCTTGCTATAGCTTGGGACTATTGCTCCTTATGCTTTTAATGCACACTTCTGGGAAGAGTCTATCTGTTTTCTTTTCTATCCTTCCTTCAGGTAAGATCATCACATGACATCAGAGCTTGTATGTTCTTAATCTTCTTAATTTCTAACCCTACTGCAGAAATCCCAAAGAGAATGTGCTGTCATTCTGTACTTTGTCTTCACTCTTCAAGGTCCCAATAGTCTTTTTTCTTCCGTTCACCTTGTTTTTTCATGCTTATTCCTTACCTCAGTGATTACCTGGCACTGCCCCATTTCAGTTCCAACATGCAGTTCCAATAAACACAGGTGAAATTCTGGGCTGAAGTGGAATCAGTCAAAAGATTTTTTTTTTCCACTAGTTTGTCATCTTCTAACAATTTCAATACATGATTCACCACAGATACACGATCTCTGCTAATAATGGAAATAGAATTAGTCATCCACAGTCATAAATTATAAAGAACTTATTAAGAGTATGAATATACTTGAGCAAGATAGTTGGAAAGAGGAATACTCTACACGTTCACAAATTTCAAGTTAACTTTTTTCTTCCCTTTCAAAAAGTATTGTGATCATGCAAGAAAGTCACTTTTCAAGATTTCAAGAGTAAAGTTCATTATTTTAATAGTGAATCAATTTTTCAACCTCTTTCTTGCCAGTGAAATGGAAATGTTCTTTAATAATTGCGCTATTCCTGATGATATGTAAAAACATTGAATACCAAAATTTGTGAAGGTGTTGGATTGCTTACAAACCCTGTGCTTCAACTTTGCCTTGTTCATTTGTGTGCAATAAAACTGTGTGTCTATGTCCAGCTTACCCATTCCACTTCCTGAGCTGGAAGAAGTTTTCAAGGTGAAACTTATTGAAAAGATTTTGCCTTTCATGAACAGATAAGTATAAGATAGAAATTAATATGATGAAAGCTCATTTATATAGCATTCATGTCACGTTTTTGCTTGCAAGGATATTTTCCAATGTATTTCCATAAGTCTGTTGTCAAAAGTCCCTACAAACAAAGATGGTTTTTCTTATATATTACCATTTACAGGGACTTGGAAATGGCAGAGCTTGTTTTTAAGATGGGTATACTTAATACACCCACTATATGTTTTTTTTTCTTAACAAAAACAATTAGAAAATTTCACAAAATGCACAGGTATAAGGTTAGGCACATATAATTTAAGTTCTACATTGATTTCAAAATAATTTAATTACATATAAATTTGAAAAGTCCTTATAGGGAACGATTTCTTTGTATTGGCTTGTTTTTATCGAAAAAATTTTGCATTTAGAGTGGCTACACGTTAGTTAGTTCACTAATGTTCAATAATTAAAAATCAACTAGTTTTAAATGTCATTTTAATTTCAGAATTGTTGATTTCACCTTTAAGTTATTTGCATGTTGAATGATGTTCTGATTTTTTTTTAGAAAAAAAAATTGAGAAAAGACCTTAACACATATTTTTATGATTTCATAAACTAACATTTTCAAGTAATAAAAATATTACTTTTATTAGATGCATTACAAATGAATTTGTTGTCTGCACTTCTCATGAAGAAACGTTTGAGTTTTACACATCTGTTGTCTAGCTCATCCAACAGCTAAAGGCAAATAGACCTACTACCCCTTTACATAAAATGTTTGTGTGTACATTAAAATTTCTCACCAAAAGTTTGTACTCCTTCCCATCAAACATCCATGGACCAAATGGCCTTGCAATGTAATAAAAATAAATTTCTTGAAGTGGAAGGAGAGATATTTCAGTTCCAGTCTTGGCTTTATTCTCCTCTGGCTGGCAAGAGTTGGGAGAACATCCACCCAGCTACAGGGAAAAGCAAAACAAAACAAAACAAACAAACAAAAAACTTTTGAACTCCTGGTTGCCGCTCTGGTTTTGTTGAAGTGTGCACTGACAATTATTTTTCTTATCCCTGAGAATTGCTGATGAAGCATAAACCATATTTAACTGGAGATAGGGGGCACATTTTCTTCGGCTAGTTTTATGCCATCCTAGCCATGAGCCAACAATCTCAATCTGGAGCGTGGAGAACAGAGATAAGTTATGGCATCTGTAATTACAACCAGGCTTTCGCTATCACATCAAATGGAGCTCTCCCTGACTTGTTAAGCCTATTTTCTTTTATATGAGAAAAACTTCTTCACTTCGATCTCTTTCCATTAGACGTTGCAGCTCTATTCAATTAATGTTGGCAATTTCACCCCCTGCCCCCTTCAACCTCTGTGCCTTTACCTACTGCCATATTGCTGTTTCCCCTCTGTTCTCTTGCCCCATCGCAATGCATGCCCTCCATTCCCAATCTCATGCCAAGCCCTGCCAGAGGCAGGGGCAACCTGCTCAGCTCTACCTTCTGGGGGAAGCAATGGAAACTGTTTTTCCCTTTGACTCGCCCACCATTCATGCAAGATGTGCTCAGGCAGCTGCAAAATTTGGAGCACGTAGTGAGAAGTGGCAAGGATGAAAGGGAGGGATGTTTTCTAGATAAGTTGTGTGGGATAGGTAGCAAATGGCTTCATTTCTTTCTTTCTCAGTAAAGAGCCATCAGATTTTTATCCTAAAGGCTGATATCCAAAAAACATCCTACTAAGCAGCTACGAATTAAATACAGCACTGGATCCAAATTACAGCTCAGGGTGCTACTAGGATTTATGAAGGGTTTGTAGGTGCCATGAAAGACAGTGTTAATCACTGGATGTACTATCTAGTGGTTATTATGGGCTTATATTCTACAAGGCTTACTGAAGTTTCCCCATACTGGATGTTATTATTTACATTACTGCTGTTTCCTCTGGTCATTAACATAGACCAGCGTGCTGGGGCTGTACAAACACAGACCCAAAAGATATGAATCAGGCCTTAAAGAGTTCCCCTTAAGGAAAGCCATGGAGGAAGGGTAAGCCTTGTAAACTTCGGACAACACAGAAAGCAAAACCAAAAAAAATGCAGGAGACGATATTCCTCAGCATGGTATGACAATGCTCTCAGCTGCCTAATCACTGTTAGTTCCAGGAAAGGATGTAGAATAGAAAGGTCTTGCCCTCGTATAAGTACAGACATTTGTAAGAGAAGAAAGTATTTCCTGACTGTATCCACAGTGGCATGTGTTGACGCTGTAGCAGCCAATGTTAACTGAAAACCTAAAGCTCCCCAAATGCCTAGTAAATCTGTTCCCCTTCACTTTTTCAGCTGATGTCTACAGTTCATTTTAAAGTGCTAGCTACGAAAACAAAATGTTTACTCAGCAGTATGTACTGCATGCACTTAGACCCCAGTCCAAGCATGAACATAGGCATGCACTTGGACCCAGCACAGCCCAAGTGGCTGACCAGCACAGATCAGCTCCCAGAGGTGACACTTGACGCTTGAAATGCGTAGGGTAGAACAGCAATGGCACAAGATTCTTCTCTCAGTTTTGCTTTATTGCAGCAGCAACAAAGAACGTAACTACAAAATTTAGGGTATTTTTGTTCATTTCAGATTTTGTATAGAAATAATGATTCAAGCATTTTATGTTACACAGCTCTATAATAGCTTAACTGTATATATAAGAAAAGCATGGAACAATGGATACAAAAATATCTTTAAAGTGTGTGTGAACACCACACACACACACACACACAAAAGCAAACAACTATGGAAAGTGGAGATCACGTGTATTTTTCCCTCTCCATTTCTTCATATTTTCTTCATATTTTTTTTAAATAAAGATTTTGGAACACTTAACCAAGTTGTCTGTTGAAAATATTTATGCTGTTGGAAATTTAGTACACATGCTCAATGC